>NC_083425.1:31935725-32238755 GCF_020745735.1 Hemiscyllium ocellatum
AACATGGTTGGACATTAACATCTCCCAGAAGAAGTGTCCTCTTATCAACCTGTTGTTTGTAGATAAAATGAAAACAGTTGCGGAACATTGCCATAATCCAATTGTTACTAACTAAGCATGGTCAAAGCATGGAGGGCGATGTGGCAGATGGAGGGTATTATGCAAGGAAGAAAGTTTTAGACAAAGTTGGCATGCTGGGATTCTGGCCAGGGACAATGGATCCTGGTTTAAACTTTGGGTGATCTGTTGGAGAGTGAAACATCGATGTCATTTGATCAAATAACTCGGAAATAAAGATTGTCGATTCGGGACCTCTTCTATTTCTTTCAGATTAGAGATTTTATCGGAAAGAAGACCACGCTGTTGACTGAGTGTTATAGATCTGATATGGAAAAGAGGGTGCTTCAGGCTAAGGGTACTCTTTCAGTAAGTACTCTCCATCATTTGTTCGGGAGAGGTTCCTTGGGTGACATCGAGTGTCTACGTGGGGTCTGGGAGAGAGAGTTAGGAGTTGAGATCGCTTCAGAAAGGTGAGAAGGACATTTGTGATAATGAGGGGAAGATTTTGATCTGTAATAGGACCCATGGTATGCAGTTAAAGATTCATAGGGCTCAATCTAGCCCCAGATCGTCTTGCGAAATTTAAGCAGTGAGCATCTTCAGTGTGCCCCAAATGTAAAATAAATACGTGTATCCTCACTCATTGTCTTTGGTCCTGCCATAGGCTCAGAGCACATTGGAGCACTGTGGCAGGAGTAATAGAGGGGGTCTTTGGGGACCAAAGTCAAAGTCAATCGAAGCGAGTCTCTTTTGCTCCTGGGTTTGCTGAATTTACCTCCCTTAGATGTACTTGGGAAAAAGCTTTAACATTTTTCCTCTTGCAAAAAGTGACAATGTTCTGATGTGCTGGGTGTCTGAGAACCCCTCCGGGTTTGTCAGGGTGACATAAGTTAATTATGGCATACATCCCTTTAGAGTTTCTTACAAATATGGTACACCAGAAAACTGACAACTTTTACAAGACACGGGAGCCCTTTTTGCATTATTTAGAAGCAGTATCTCCGCCATTTTGATTAGAGCTTTTGTCTAGCCATGACTGTTTGGTCTGATAAACCTAATGCCACGAGAGGAAAATTTCAAACAAATCTGGGTTTAATAATTGATGGTCTTGAAGGTTGAGAGTTATGGTTTTGTTGTGTTGAGCAGCATTTATTTATTGATGTGTAACAAGTATAGTTTTGATTTATGTTGTAGAGTAGTATAGTAGTTGGTTTATTGCTTATTTGATGTTATGATGCTATATTTTCATATTTTTGTACCTTTCCGATTTTGTAAAAAAAAACTTTCAATAAAAATATATTTTTAAAAACTTCCCAGGCAATTACAACATTTGTGTACAGCCTATAAAGGCTTCTGAATGGACCTAAAACACAACACCAGTTGCTGTTATTATCAGAAGACGTATTCTGTAGAATCACACAAAACAGAAAAGGCCTTTAGGGAATTCATACCACCACACCTTCACTAATCCTACTTTTCAACACTTGGCCCATAGTCTTCAAAGTTATGACATTTCTAGTGCTCATCCAAGTACTTTTTAAAAAGGGCTGTGGAGTTATCACCTCTACTATCCTCACAGGAAAGGCGTTCCAGACTCCATCATCCTCTGGATGAAAATAGTTTTTCTCACCTTCCCTCTAAACCTCTTGCCTTTAACCTTAAAATCGTGTCTCTTGATGTCGACCCTTCAACTTAAGTGAACAGCTCATTTATATTTGCCATACCCATGCCCCTCAATCTCATGCAACTCTATCAGCCTTCACTGCTTTAAAGAAAAGAACCCAGCCTTACTCTGCCACTCTTCACTTTATTATTTCTCTTCCCACAGACCTGTTAGATATGTTGAGTACTTGAATATCTTTGGTTCTTTTTACCCATTTGCTCTCAGATGGGAATAAAAAAACTACTCAAAGATCAGAGTTCTGTTGGTGGAAATCATACATACCTACTTTGAATAATATCAAAAAATGTTAAATTTATCAGTTATCTCTGTAGTTTGCAGGAACTTCCTGTGGCAAAATTGTAATTTAAATGGCAAGTTGTGACTGTACTTCAAACACACTTGATTGGTTGTGCAATTTGAAACGTCCAGAGACTGTGTAAGATGCAAGATAAATCAAACTTCCTCCTTTTTTTGAAAAAAAAGGAACAGTCCTCGGCACAGCATCAGCATCCCAGATTCCACTGATGAGCACAAGTTGGCATGTCAACTGCACCCTGAAATACTAAATATCTTAATCTACCTATTGTAAAGGTGTAAATACATGGACCATTACAATTAAAGTGTAGATGGATAGATGGAGAAAGCCATGTAAAAGGTACAAGACCCCACTTAGGAATTGGGCATGTAAGTTGAAAGCAAAGTGGTTGATGTTAAACTCAAAGTTTTGACGTTTTACTCAATGTGAGCTCCACGCTTCTCTTATGCATTAATATTTAATTGTTTTATTTCATTTTACCAATCTTTTAATAGTAAGTACAAGGAGGTAGTAAGCTGATAATGGTGAGGACAAAAGTCATGAAATTAAGATTAAGAAATATGGACATTTCTAAAATTTGATTACTTATATGGTTATCAAACAGGGAATATTAAGATTCAGAAAGGAGTCGCAACTGTAACTGCACAAAAAGAGCTGTATTAGATGGTCTTAAAAAGTTGAAATAAAGCAAGGATCCATGAAAAATGTACAGAAGGAGAGAAGAACAAAAAAAAATTGAGCTTGAACTATAAATTAAAAGTAACAAGGAGCAAGAGATTGTGAGCTATTCCTGTTTGTTATCAGTAAGACAGCCATACATTTAAGGGATCAGGTGATGTCAAATCACTCATTTGATCAATAGTAAATTTTAGTTAGAATACTAAATTCATTTCTCCAACCATTTTATCAATGGGAACCAGGTATATACTTGATGGAAATCATGAGGCAATATTGCACTTCCACAAGTACTTATTTTTCGCAAAATTCTAGCAGTTTAATGACTTGTTCTATTACTATTGTACTGAATAGTAATTTATTCTAAATATGTGAGCAGATAGAATCAGTTGATAAAGCAATAAGAGCAAGAGAAATAACTCATGTCCCAAGTGAAAGTGTTGGGTGTAGAAGGAGAATGTAGAATAATAAAAAGAATGACAAATTAACTAACAGTGAAGATTCACTTCAACCAATGCATTCAGTATCAGAAGGAAAGAAAGATTGGTTTGTTGCTGGAAGCCTCCAAAAAAATGTAGACTAGACACAAGATATGCCTCACTACTGAATTTGAGTCAAGGACCAATCTAAATTAACCAATTAGAGCAAGATCATTAGTTTTAAAGTGGCAGACATCTCTGTCTCAGGCTTGCTGCAGTGTTCCAACAAAACTCAGCAAAAGCTGGAAGAACACCTCATTTTTCTAAATAGGGATCCTGCAGCCCTCTAATCCCAATATAGAGTTCAATAATTTTAGGGCCTGAACTCTCCCATTTCTTAGCCACCAAACCCATACACTAGGTCTTGTTACCACAGTTTGCCATTACACACAACCTGCTGTTAGCCATTAACACACAGTCTCCATTAACAGCCATTCACTCTCCTACCAGATCATGATTGACTCCTTCGTCTGTCCAACTCTTGTTCTTCTCTCTTTGGGGTCTATCCCCACCTATCTTCTGCACACAAACCAACATTTTCCTAGTTACCATCAGTTATGAGGAACGGTCACCAGATCTAAAATGTTAACTCTGATTTCTTTTTACAGATGCTACCAGACCTGCTGAGCTTTTCCAGCAACGTCTGGTTTTGTCTGATGTACAGCATCTGCAGTTCTTTCAATTTTTATTTAGACAACAAATTAATAGTCTTAAGTTGCTGCATTTTTGAATAATTGAATGTTGGTGCTAAAAAAAACATACAAGGTACCGGATGAGTATATAATTTTCAACAACGAATAGACAATTATTTGGTCAAATATTGTATACTGCAGATACTGGAAATCTGACAAAAATAAAATATTGTAAATAATTAGTAGGCCAGGTAGTCTCTGGAGAGAAAACAGAACAAACTTTCTCAATAGAAGATCAGGACACCAATCATAAGTGTTTAAGGTATGGCAAACGAAAAATTGGGGTCACATTCAAAAGTTTACTGTAAAACTACTTTCTTACCCAGTTTGAACAGACAAGATTAGAAGCTATTTGTACCTAATCTTGGAAATTGAGCATGTAAAATAAATAAGGCAAGCAGGAGCACTCAGGATCCAGTGAATTTTTAATCAACAAACTTGAAATGCATTCAGGGGGATCCTTGGATAGTGAACATAAAAGGGACTTTAAAAAAGAACAAAAGTAAAGTCTGCACATCCACCAGATGTCTGAAAAGTGCTTCAAAACCAATGAAGAACTTTTGATCTGCAGTCATTGGTGCAATGTAGGGAATGTAGTAGCCAGTTTGCGTACAGCAAATTCCCACAAACAACAATGTGATAATGGCTAGATATTGGGTAAACATTGACCAGGGCACAGGAGACTGCACCATTTTGAAGAAGAATATTGGAGTTATGGGTTTATTTACATCTACCCAAATGGGCAGATGGGTCATTAGTTTAAAGTCTCATTTAAATAAGATTAAGCAGGAAAATGCATGGCTCCAAGTTTCATGTGGGAGAAGTGGGTTTGAATTCATGGGACATTGGCACCAATACTGGGGAAGAAGGGACGGTCTTCATCTGAACCTTGCTGAGACCAGTGTCCTACAAATTGCATAACCAGGGCTGTAAACTAAATGGTGGATTTGGGGGGGGGGGGGGGGGGGGGGGTGTCATCCCATTATAGGGGAAAATTAGATAGCCCAAATTAAAAAGGTGCTGCTAAGAATACAAACCTCAGGAAGGGTTATTAAAGCCTCCAGCAAAGACCCAAAAATAGAAGAGTGCACGGAAAGGGTCAGCAATCAAACCTCAAGCACACTGGACAAACAGATGGCGATAAGAACAGATGGTTAATACAGGGTTGAAGAAGGGGTTATATCTCAATGCACGCAGTATAACTAAATAAGCTTGTGCCAATAGATTGAAAAATTGGCAGGTATGATGTAGTGGGCATCAGGACTGGGAGCTGAATATTCAAGGATATATATCCTATGAAAGAGATAGGCAGAGTGGCTTGGGTTGCCTTATTAGTAAGAAATGTAATTAAATAAATAGTAAGAAATGAGGTAGGGTCAGATTGTGTAGAATCAAGGAACCACAAAAAAAGGTAAAAAAAAACAATAGTTGGAGTTATGTACAGGACTTCAAATAGTAGTCAGAAGCTGGGGCTCAAGACACACCAAGAGATAGAAAAGTTATGTAGAAAAGGTAAAAAGTTACAATGATCATGTGGGATTTTAAAGTACAGGAGGACTGGGAAAATCAGGTTTGTAATTGTTCGCAAGAGGAGGAACTTGTGGACTATCTAAAGATGGCTTTTTGGAGCAGCTTGTGGTGGAGCCCACAAGGGAACAAGCAATACTGGATTTAGTGTTGTGTAATGAGGCAGACTTGATGAGGGGGCTTAAGATAAAGGAAACCTTAGGAGACAGTGATTATAAATTGAATACTCTGCAATTTGAGAGAGAGAAAATAGAATCAGAGGTAATGGTATTCCAGCTGAATAAAGGCAACTACAGAGGCGTGAGGGAGGAGCTGGGTAAACTACTGGGAGACGAGCTTAGCAGAAAAGACAGTGGAACAGCAATGGCAGGAGTTTCAGGGAGTAATTCAGGAGACACAGCAAAGAATTATCCAGAGGAAAAAGCAGCATGGTATAGGGAGGATGAGGCAACCATGGCATAAAAACGAGAGAGAGCATATAATGTGGTGAAGGACAGTGGGAAACCTGAGGATTGGGAAGCTTACAAGGACCAACAGAAAAAGAAATAAGGAGGGAGACGATTAAATATGAGCATAAGCTAGCCAGTAATATAATGGAAGACGAAGAGTTTGTTTAGATATAAAGGGCAAAAGTGGACATTTGGCTGCTGAAAATTATGCTGGAGATATAGCAGTGGGGAACAAAGAAATGGCTGAGGAACTTCGCGTCAGTCTTCAAAGTCGAAGTTATGAGTAATGTCCCAAAACTTTAAGAGTTAGGGGCAGAGCTGAGTATGGTGGATATCAACAAGGTACTAGAAAAACTTAATGGTCTGAAGATGGATAAATACCTGGATAAGATGGACTAAGGGAGGTGACTGAAGGGATAGTGGAGGCATTAGTGGTGATCTGTTAGGAATCACTGGAATCAGGGAAAGTCCCCAGAAGACTGGAAAATCGCTAACATGACACCCCTGTTTAAAAAGGGATTAAAGGCAAAAGACTGAAAATTACAGACCCATTAACTTAACCTTGGTTGTGGGCAAGTTCCTGGAATCTATCGTGAAGGATGAGATTTCTGAATACGTGGAAGTGTATGCTAAATTAGGGCAAAGTCAACATGGTTTCATCAAGTGTGGTCATACCTGACAAATTTGCTAGAATTCTCCAAGGAATTAACAAGCAGGTTAGACCAAGGAGAGCCAATGGATGTTATCTACCTGGACTTCAAGAAGGCCTTTGATGGAAGGCTACTGAGTAAGAGAAGAGCAGAGTAAGAAGCAAGGTGATAGCATGGATACAAGCTTGGTTATCTGGTAGGAAGTACAGAGTGGAGATAAAAGGGTCCTTCTCAGGATGGCAGCCAGTGACAAGTGGGGCTCTGCAAGACTCAGTGTTGGGACCACAACTTTACATTTTATACATTAGTGATTTACAAGAAGAAACTGAGGGCATTCTGGCTAAGTTTGCAGATGATACAAAGATTGGTAGAAGGACAGGTTGAGGAGGCAGGAAGGCTGCAGAAGGATTTGGAAAGGTTAGGAGAATGGGCAAAGAAGTGGCAGATAGAGTACAATGTGGGAAAGTGTGAGGTCATGCACTTTGATGGGAAGAATAGAGGTGTGGACTATTTTCTCAATGGAGAGAAAAATTTAGAAGTCTGAAGTGCAAAAAGACTTGGGAGTTCCAGTCCAGGATTCTCTCAATGTAAACTTGCAGGTTGAGTCAGTAGTTAGGAAAGCAAATGCAATGATGGTATTTATTTTGAAAGGACTTGAATATAAAAGCAGAGATGTACTTCTGAGGCTCTACAAGACTCTGGTCAAACCATATAGTGTGCACAGCTTTGGGCCCCATGTCTCAGGAAGGATTACTGGCCCTGCAGCAGTTCAGAAAAGGTTCAAGAGAATGGTCCCAGGAATGAAAAACTTAACATACGAGGAACATTTGAAGATTCTGAGTTTATACTTGGAGTTTAGAAGGATGAAGGGGATCCAATTGAAACATACAGAATACTGAATGGCCTAAACAGAGAAGATGTTTTCATTGGTAGGAGAGACTAAGACCCAAGGGCATAGCCTTAAAGGAGAGACCTTTCAGAACAGAGATGAGGAGAAACGTCTTCAGCCAGAGAGTGGTGAAACAATTGAATTCACTGCCACAGAAGGCTGGGGAAGTCAGGTCATTGAGTACACTGTATTTAAGACTAAGGAAGAGAGGCTCTTGAGTATGAAGAGGATTAAAGGAAAGTGGGAAAACGGAGTTCAGAAACTTATCAGCCATGATTGAAAGGCAGAACAGACTTGATGGGCTGAATGACCTAATTTCTGCTCCTATGTCCCATGGTCTTAAAAAGTGGCATCTCTGAGTTGCACACTTTTTTGTGCTTAAGTTCTGAAATGGATCTGGTTAATATTTGGTTTCAAACAATTTAATTTCAATTTACCATAATTAAAAACAAAAGTTTACGTTTGCCATTATGAAATTTTCAGGGGGTGTACTTATTGCCATGCAATCATAAGTATATGCAACATTACTGCTAGCAATGCAACTGGTCATTTCAGTAACACAGTGATAGCCAAAACTATTACAAATTGCTCCCTGATTGATCAATGAGCAAATATAAATTGTAATGCAGTATTGTCATCAATAATCTACAACCAATGATAAAAACAAAGAAACACTTGCATTCATTTGCCCCACCCCACTTGAGTGCTGCAGTCAACTTTCTGATCATGGCAGCAAGCAGGGGACTTACTGCAGTGCCTAGTGGATGGCAAAGGGGACAGCAATTTATAGCATCAGGCAAGCACCAAGCAGGGCAGTGGCCACAATGCTAAAAGGAGACTAGAGTACTAAAGGGCTGAGTGGGTTCGGATTTCCACTTCTGGACACACATTGATGATGTCAACAGCACAGACTTCTATTCTAGTGTACCAATAGGAGATATACTGTAAAAGAAACCCATGAAAATGCAGATAAGAAACAAATTTGACAAACTTAAGAATCCGCAAGAGAAACTGCAATTACGTTTCATTCCAACAAAAGTCCAAGCAGCAAAAATGGCAATGGACTCTAACTCTTAGCATTCGCCTGTACCTTTGTTTTTGTCACTATTTACCTATCATTTAATTACCTATGCTACTTAACTCTGATCTGCCTGCATTGCTCGCAAGACAAAGCTTTTCACTATGCCTTGGTACACATGACAATAAATTCAATTCAATTCAACAGAATTCAAAGTGATTAAACAAGGATGCAAATGCAGTAAAGAGAATTGATAAATAAAGTTAGGTAAATTAAGAGTGGCCAACGTGCTTCAGTAATGTAATGCTGCCAACAATATTTTAGCATTTTGTTTGTGGAGTACCTAACCGTGTACAAGGGCAACACATTAGGCTATTTTTTTAAGGAGAGAAAAGCAATGGCAAGTATGTTGTCTGAACCTTTGGAAATGAACATTCAATATTTTAGAAGCACAAGGATCAGGGTCAACTCAATATGCCCAAGAAATGCTGTCAAGTCAATGTAAAGGCATTTCAATATCCTCATAAATATTTAATCACCAGTGCAAAATCACACTGACTCACTGCATAGGTTAATTAGCAACTCAAAGCTATGCACATTAATTCGAACGGTACACTGGTTAATAAAACACAGCCCAACAGAGATTTTTTTTGGAAAAGCAGGCAGGGAATCAAGGCAACATGATTAGCCATTACCTCTGGAATGAGTCTGGAAGTCTGTTCTGCTGGTTCCAGGAGTCCTATGCGGACTGAGTTTAGCCTAGATTAATGAAGTTCCCATTCGGTATAAAATATACTGATCGGGCAGACAGCTATTCAATACAGTGGGAAACATGAGTTTATGGAGCTTCCTCCTCTAGCGGAGTTATTTTAGTCATTCACACCATTCACGACTGAATGGTGTGGAATTGCTTAGCTCTGCCTATCTCTTGCTGCTTATGCTAGTCCTATTTTGGAGCTTCACCAGGTTGATACCTCAATTTTAGGTGTGCTTGGTGGTGCTACTGGCAAGTCCCCCTGTGCTCTTCATTAAGCCGATATTGATGGTAATGGTAGTGAGGGATATGCCGAGCCATGAGGTCACTGATTGTATAGCTGTAAAATTCTGCTGCTGCTAATGGCTCACAGCACCTCATGGATGCCCAGTCGAGTTGCTAGATCTGTTTGAAGTCATTCCGATTTAGCACTTTTACTGTAAATGGTCAGTCTTCCCATCATGGACAAATACATCTGCAGCATGCAAATTTGGTGAGGACAACATTGAGGTCAAATATACATTTCCCCCCTTGTTGGTTCCCCCACTGCCTACCGCAGACCCAATCTATCAGCAATGTCCTTTAGGACTCAACCAACTTAATCAGTGGTGCTGCTGCTGCTGAGCTACTCTTGGTGGACACTGAAATCCCTCACTCAGAGTACATTCAACACCCTTGCCATCCTCAACGCTTCCTCCAAGTAGAGAATTCAACGTACAGGAGTATTGATTCACAAGCTGAGTGGAATGTGTGGTAATCAGCAGGACTTTTCCATGCCCATGTCTGATGTCATAGTGGGGATAGGAAACACCCAATCGATGGTGGTGCCTGGAATATCTGGGTAAGTAAGGTAGAATTAGAGGAGTAGGAGTATATAAGGCTGTTGCTTGACAGGTCTATGTCATGGCTCTCCCTGGTAGCTCCTATTTAGAGAGCAACAGGATCAAACCCAGCTCACAAATATCCTCTTCCGAAGTCTTTGATGAAAACATCTGGCAAATTCAAAGATGGTACAAGCTGAACCTGTTGCAAACTAAAGTCTTATCAAACTACTTTATAATAGGAGGAAAGTTGCGACAGTCTAAAATAAATAAGATAATAGCAATGTTGCTTCCTAACAGAAACGAGAAACTAACTTTGTCCAAATTAGACCTGGAGGCATGCAGGAATTATGGGAATCAACAAGATAGCTATTAAACTTTACATGCTGACACAAGAGTGATGAGAAAAAAACCCAGTTATTTCAAATGGTTCAATTGAAAGTTACTCAGATTCACATAGATGCAATCAAAAGGAAGAGAAGTTTTTACATTTATATCACACAACGAACACATTTGAAATTCCCTCATGGAACCTATCCTAACAGTCATTGCATCAGAGGTCAGATTAGTTTTCCTTTGTGTGACTCCAAGGAAATCAATGGGACCAGAAAGAGTACCAGGTCGTGCACTCCGGGATTGCGCAGATCAACTGGCAAGAGTCTTCTCGGACACCTTCAATCTCTCCCTGCAGCAGGCCACTGTTCCTGCCTGTTTCAAGAGGGCCAACATCATCTGTCCCTCCGTGACTACCTGGTCAGGTCCACGCTAACCCCCCCAACAAACCACCCTCCCGTCCTGGCACTCTCCCCTGTCACTGCAGGAATTGCAAAACCTGCGCCCACACCTCCTCCCTCACCTCCATCCAAGGCCCCAAAAGGAGCCTTCCACATCCATCAAAATTTCACTTGCACATCTTCCAATGTCATTTATTGTATCCATTGCTCCCAATGCGGTCTCCACTACGTCTCCTCGCAGAGTGCTTCAGGGAACATCTCCAGGACACCTGCACCAATCAACCCCACCACCCCGTGGCCCAACATTTCAACTCCCCTCCCATCTGCCAAGGACATGCAGGTCCTGGGCCTCCTCCACCGCCACTCCCTCACCACCCGATGCCTGGACGAAGAACGCCTCATCTTCCGCCGCGGAGCACTTCAACCCCAAGGCATCAATGTGGACTTCACCAGTTTCCTCATTTCCCCTCCTCCCCATCTTACCCCAGTTCCAACCTTCCAGCTCAGCACTGTCCTCATGACCTGTCCTACCTGCCAATCTCCCTTCCCACCTATCCACTCCACCTTCCCCTCTGACCAATCACCTCCATCCTCACCCCCATTCAGCTATTGTACTCTTTGCTACCTTCTCCCCAGCTTACACACACACACACACACACACACTTCTCCATTCTGGAGCCTTCCTGCCTCTATTCCTGATGAAGGACTTTTGCCCAAAACATAGATTTTCCTGCTCCTCGGATGCTGCCTGACCTGCTGTGCATTTGCAGCACCACTCTGATCTAAACTCTGGTTTCCAGCATCTGCAGTCCTCACTTTTGCCTAATACCATTGAAAAGTTCGTTGATGACACCACCATAGTCAGTCAAATCTCAAGATGGCAACGAAACAGACTACAGGCAGGATGTGGGAGACCTGTAAACAAAAAGGGTGTACGGAGAACAATCTCTCTCTTAATGCCGGCAAAACCAAGGAATTCATTATTGACTTTCAGCAGTATGTTACTTATGCCCTCCACACATCAACAGTACAGAGGTGAAACGAGTGGAGAATGTCAAGCTCCTGGGAGTGGTCATCCCCACAAAAAGCTTTCTTGCACTCATGTGGATGCACTGGCTACAAAGGTCCATCAACATCTCTTCTTCCTCAGGCAGCTAAGGAAATTTGGCATGATGGCAAATACCCTTGCCAACCTTTATAGGTGCGCCATGGACAGCATTCTGTCTGGATGCATCACTACCTGGTATGGCAACGTCGGAGACAGTTACAGAGAGTGGTGAACTCGGCCTGTACAATAACAAAGGCCAACCTCCCATCTACAGAATCCATCTACCAGGCCCGCTGTCAAGGAAAGGCTGCCAGAGTTGTCAAAGATCCATCCCACCCTGGCAATGTTTTTCTACAACCTCTACCATCGAAGGGAAGGTACAGAAGCCAGTTTTGAAACAGTTTCTACTCTACTGTTAGAATACTGAATGGATTCACAAACTCTTAACATTCGCCTGTACCTCTGTTTTTGCCACTATTTACTTATCTGTGCTACTTAACTCAGATCTGTCTGAATTGCTCACAAGACAAAGCTTTTCATTGTGCATTGGTACATGTGACAATAAATTCATTCAACTCAAATGGTATACCCACAAATTGATGATGACTGGGTTGAATAGTTGCAAGTTATCCTATGACCCTCATCTAACATAGCATCTGAAAGCAGCAAAAACAACATGGTTGAAAACCGAGTAGCTTTCTTTACAATTCCAATTGATATTATGTGGACAAAGTAATATATCTGTTTTTTTGATTGGTAACATGATAGCTTACTAAGAAACATTTGAGGAATTCAGACATACTTATCCGAGATTGACCATCTGTTTTATTGGTCAGAAAATATGCAGTGCATATCAAATTTCTAATGTGCTTCGTGGTAGGCATGCTTTCCACTGGAGCAAAGACTCAAAATGATTGTCTTAAGGAATTATGTCAATGCAAAATTTCGTAAGTGTAGATAAATGGCCAAAGTACGTCATATAAAGACAATTGTTAAAACAGAGTTAAGAAAGAGGAGGGGAGAATAAAAATCTTGGTCAAAAAAAGAAAGAGCTTCTAAATTAATTTTAAGAATAGACAAAAGTAGTAAGGTTTTACATTGGGACAGTAGATGGCTGTTAACAATGCAGCCAATGCTGGGTTGAAGGAAATGGGGAATGCACAAGAGGTCGAGCAAAGACAAAACTGTGGAAGTACTGAAGTGGGCCAAAGTGGGCTGTAGAGACACAGCCACCAAAATATGAGAACTTACAACTTAAGGCACTTTGTTGACTAGGAATCAAGCACTGGGTGAGAAAAACTTGGTTTCAGGAGAGAATTGTGTCAGTCCCTGACTTATAGATTGCTGCCCTAGTAATAGGGAGCTGTACTATCCAGAAAGCATCCAGTGAGTAATGCACTAAATCTGACTGACTATCAACTAGATCAATAAACTCTCTATATGGGATTCAGAATTGTTTTCCTGAGTCTGGACTAGCAGGAATTAATGAATCAGAATCAGCTTGTCTCATGCTGCAGAAACTAGAGAAATAAAGATGACTAATCCCAAACTGCATACATCTCATATCTAAAAAACACTAAAGGAGGTTGACAAGGATACAGCTAAAGTGCCAATCATAGTTCCCAGTAAAAGCATTGGGAATTAAACCAAGGGAATGGAAGATGACAAATTTAAACACTTACTCAAAATAGTCAGGAAATTATAGTTCAGATCAGAATCAGTTGTTGACAAACTTCTAGTGTCTATAACGTAGAATAAAATTATTTAACTATTGGAAAGATATGAGGATTATCAAGTTGTCAGGTTTGACCATTTAGGTTCTGAGCAAATCGACATCCAACTGATATTGCAAATTCAGATTTCCAGAAGACATCTGATGAGATGCTTATAATGTAAACAAAATGTAGTTTTGGCAAATAGTTACATTTAAATGCCACATTTTAAAAGTCAATTCACACAATTTTTAACAAAAAAAAAGCACCATAGAAATCCAGGTTTGGTAACCCAACAACAATAGATATTTTAAACAAACTGTTCAGACATACTATGACAGGTGAGACTTGAACCCAAGACTTCTCACCCAGTCACTACTACTGCATCACAAGTACCCCTAGAATATTAGTTTGGGGCCTGGATTGCCAATCCACAATGCCACCACCTCCCCCTACACTTGACAAGTGTGTGGATACTTAATTTCCTCTAACTTAGAGAATGGAATTTTACATCGTAGCATACATTTGGGGATGAATAATACCAGAGTTGGTTCACCTAACTGGCTTCAGTTAACAAGTTTGAGTCAAAACAAAGATTCCTAATCCTCAACATTACCTCACACACGCTACTTTGAGGGAATTCTATTCATCGCCAAAACATCAAGGAATGGAACGGGTCTGACTGCAAGATATGCATAAATGTAACTGAAAAACCAAATCAGTAAATGAAAGCTATTTCAATGAGAGCAAAACAAGCAATTCAGTATGTCAGCACAACTGCATACCAATGAGTTCTGAAAATTAACTATATCAGTGATCAGAATCAAAAATTGGAAACCGATTACTCAAATAGCAGTTTTTCCTTTTCAAATGTCTTTCTTTCAGAGGATGAGGACATCACAAGCTTGTTCAGAATTTACTACCCATCCTAATTTCCCTGGAGAAAAGTCGTGAGCAGTGGAAGAGGAGGGTGAGTAGGGCTGTTTGGACAGGACTACCAGGATTTGATAAAGTGACTGCAAAGGGAATGGTGAAAAGTTTCCAATTCAAGATAGCCTGCAGTTTGGAAGGGAGCTTGCAGGTGATGCTTCTATCCATCTACTGTTTTTGCAATTCTGTGTCATAGAGGACACAGGTCAGGTAGTGCTCTCAAAACAACAGTGCATCCTTTAAATCCATAGTTTACAACACTAAGATTAGCTGATTGCAGAATTACTGACAGGTGATCATGCCGTCATTTGCATTCCATTGCCATTCTGCTGCATAACTTCTGCTTCCAGGAGTGCAACGAGAGAAATTACATGCTTTTAAACAGGCTTTATTAGCTTGCTGCATTGTGTTTCAGTCCATCTGAACCAAACTATCATTGCAGGGTAAAATAAGTTTTTTGGTGGCATTGCAAAGGAATATACGAACAGCTGTGAAGCCAGTATATTACAGTACTAGAAACAAAGACGACTATACAGCCATACAAGTGTATATGTAAGAGCAGCTGAGTTAAAACCACACCTCTGCCCATAGACCTCACTTTATCTACAGCTCCTGGTTCTATCTAGGATGAAGAGAAATTACAGGGAACGCTATGACACTTCACATCTGATATCCAATTGTCTCAAAAACAAATCACAACCACAAAAAGGTACCTCCCATAACCCCACACTTGAAAGCAGCCATCAACATTCTGAATGTTCTAGAGCTATAGATCCAGAAGCCAAGTGGAAACGTGACCAGCAGAGTGATGGCATGAGCTACAAGATGAAATAATAATGACAAGTGATAAATCTGGACCATCTAAAAGTAACCAAAGTACAACTTCGATGAGGAATGGGAAAATGAGTTTCTGTACACAACTATAAAAAGGTAATAACTTTTACCATATATGCCACAAAAATAGATCTTTAAATATCAATAAAGTAAAAAGGAGAATTTAGAAAGATGCCATACAATGCACAGTAAACTCAAGGATAGTTTTCCCTTAGCCAGCATGCTTCAAATAAAAAGTTCACATACTAACATCTGTCTCAAAACTCAACAGTCACCTTCTTCTAAACTAGCACCAAAACAGGTAAGGCCTAAACTAGAGCATCATTTCATATATGCCATATTCTGCCAAAACACATCATTCACAAATGGCTAACAATTAAAGAAGCAATCCAATGTGACCACTGACTCTTTATTCAAAGACTTGAAAAGCAAAGAAATAATAACAGTAATCCAGAGCATGTGATTTGGTGTTTCCACAGTAGCAAAATGAGCATAATCATTGTCTGAAGAGGATATTATTCAGTAACTACAGAATTGAATAAGCAGAACTGTGAACTACAGAGAATGGACAGAGACTTAACACATGCAATCAGTGGGATGAATGCATTTAAAATGGGTTTGTGGTCTTCCCAATTTACACAAAACAAAATTTCAGCCTCACTTAGAGTCTGGATACTGAAATAAAATGACAAAGAAAAATGGTTCAACCTAGAAAACATCTGTTACCACTAGAAGACATTAGCACAGGAATTCAACAGGCAATTTCAGAAATTAGATGTGACGTATCAAATTGTTGCATTTGTCTCAAAACCTTCAAGTTGACATTGCTGTGTTGGCTATGAAAACCCCGAGATATTTGATTTACAAAAGCACTGCAGTCAATATGGAGTTAATAGCAATCCAAAATAATATTGAGCTGAAAGTCACATCAAGGGACAGTAATTTTTGGATACTCACTTTTATTATCCTGTGCTTTTCAAGTGAAAGTTTACTTTGGCTTCACATTCCTCTATGAGATAGGTGTTCTCCCAAATAAAGATAATCAGGTCCAAATATCACACTGGCCTGATAGACATTTGATGCTCGTTTGTAAACATTGCAATCTCAAACTATCTGCTTGTGATTTGAAATTTAGGTTGAAACGTGTAGTCATAGGTGTCACACAGTCCAAAAAAATTATATGCTCTTTATGGAAGATCAATATAGCAGAAATATTGATGTTCTGCTGGACACATCCTTGTTGCACTTAAATTCAAAATATGATTGTGTGTTGGAGACCATTGTTGTAGATGGCACATTCTGCCGCCCCTGTGCTGCAGAGAGTGAATTTTGATGAGTTTTGCTAATGCACGGATTTCCAGTTCCAGTTTTGAGTATTGTTGGAGCTGCATTCAGCTAGGGCAAATGGAGAGCCCTCATCACACACCTGACTGATATTTTAAGGTGGCAAACGAGCTTTCAAAGAGTCACAAGAGTTACTCACTGCAGAATTCCTAGCTTCTGATCTGCTTTTGCAGCCACAGTACCTATAGGACTTTCTCAGCTCAGTTTCTAGTCTACTGTATGTTGATAGAGGGGGATTCAGTGATGCTAATGCATTGGATGTCATGGGGAGATGAATCCAACATCTCTTGTTTGAGCCGGTTATTGCCAGTGCTATAAATGTTATTGGTAGTCAGCACAAGCCTGAATGTCTTTCAGGTCTTCCTGCGTATGGATAGAAATGGCTTGTGTTGAAGGAGTCATTAAAAGCACTGAGTATCGTGCAGTGGACATCCCCTTTTTTGACCTCTTGATGGAAGGACAATCATTTATGAAGCAGCTAAATATAACTCCAATCTGGGACAATATACTTAAAAATTACCCCTGTTCTTGCAGTGCAGGGGTAGTGCCCCCACCTCTGTGTAAGGAGGCCTGGATTCAAGTCCTACTGCTCAAGAGGTATATTTTAACAAGTATGAACAGGTTGCTTCAAAATATCTACCCTGAAGCCTTAGGAGCTGTTATAGTACTGTGGTAGCATTTTTACCTCTGGGCCAGGAGACCCAAGTTCAAATCCTACTCTGCCAGAGGTGTGTAATAACATCTCTGAACAACAGGTTGATTAGAAAATATACACCATGAGGTTTTCCTTTTAGTGACGTACCAAGGCTGACTGCCAACAACTACAATTATTTTCCTTTGCCCTCAACTGCCATAAACTTCAGTTTTGCTAGGGATCCTTGAT
Organism: Hemiscyllium ocellatum; assembly: GCF_020745735.1. Taxonomy (NCBI): domain Eukaryota; kingdom Metazoa; phylum Chordata; class Chondrichthyes; order Orectolobiformes; family Hemiscylliidae; genus Hemiscyllium; species Hemiscyllium ocellatum. The sequence continues at coordinate 31,953,204 of NC_083425.1, forward strand.
GCCATACTCTATCAAATGCTAAAGTGATATCAAAGCAGTCACTCTTACCTCATAGCTGGAATTTAGCTCCTCTCCATGTTTGAATCAACATTAGGAGCTGAGTGGGTCTTGTGCAGCTACCATTCCTTCTCAACTGCACAACCACAAAGCTGATTGGAAATTCCATGCACATGCCGACCAGCGTGCTAATGCACGGATTTCTAGTTTCAGAAGGTGCTGACAAGCAGAGATCATGGAGATCCACTCAGCAAGTTTAAAAAAAGGAAGATCTTAGGGTGAAACCCAAGCCAGGTGTCAGTAAGCAGGTATTGTTGAGCAAGTGTCCCTCGGTAGCACTTTTGACCCCACCTTCTATCACATTGCTGATGTGCAAGAATGGACTGATGGACAGTAGATGCCAGTGTTCCCATGCTATAGCTTTAGTAGACCAGATGGCTCCGATGCAGTTGGATCAGCAGCATGCCTTCAGTAGTTTTGCCAAATGTTGTCAGGATCTTTACAGCATCCAATACCTTGGGCTGTTCCTTGATATCATATGGAGCAAATCCATTTGCTGAAAACTGACATTTGTGTTGCTGGGGTCCATAGGAGAAGGCAGAGATGAAACATTTGGCACTTCTTGCTGAAGGAGATTACAAATACTTCTTTAACACTGATATGTTGGGCTATCACTCATTGCAGATGGGAATATCTGTTGTGCCTCTTCTTCCTCCAATGAGTCAACACACATTACTTCTGTGGCTAGATGTGGCAAAACTATGGAACTTACGATTTCATCTGCCAGTTTGGCATCTCTCATCTCTGTTGTTTGACATAGAAGTAGCCCTGGTGTTATAGTGTCACAACCTTGACACCTCTTTTTGAGTTATATCTAGTATACCGACCATAATAATCCATTGACAGGGAGATGTGTTAAGCCATGAGGTTACAGATTAAGATCAAATAAATCTGCAGATGGCCACAACATCGCGTGCAAACCCGGTCTCGAGTAACTAGATCTGTTCAAAATCGCTATATTCAGCATACTGGTTGTGCCTCACAATATGGAGACATTACTTTGACCCCATGAGGACAATACAGTAAATACGCCTACCAATACCATCACGGGCATATACATCTGTAATTAGTCGATAATCGAAGACAAAGAACAGCTTTGAATTGACAGCCTATCAGACTCATTTGTGGTTAACAATGTTAAGAACAAACACAATCCTAACAAGTGTTGTGGCTGTATTAAGTCATTTGCACCAGCACAAGGAGCTCATCAATTCAGTTAAACACAGCTTTTGGAGAACTTTGAACTTCGGATTAGACTGAATACACCTTTCACTCAAGGTTTCCCTTGCACTATTGAGATACTCACACTTATGTTGGTTCTGTCATAAGTAATTTAACCTCAAATTCAGACATCTTACCCATAAAAAGTACTTTGCACTGGTACGTAGGGCTCTTACATCTGCTGGATAAAAGTTCTTAAAGAATATTTCACGAAATATGGATAACTCCTGATTACAAAAGATAAACAGAAGAACGGTTACTTTCCTCAAAGTTAGTCTGTATATAATCTGATGATCTTTCCCTTTTCACGTCAATCATCTCAGATACAAATGTACTGCTGTCCATCAATTTTATGTAGTCATTCCTACATAGCCACAACGGTTAAGTTCCAGAGAATCCCCACGAATGATTAAATTCACGAGTGCAGAACTAGCTTAAAAAAAGTTAACATAGTTTAAAAACAGCATTGATAAACAATTTTTGCCCATGGATGTTGATTTCACAGATACAGAATTTATTGCACTAAAAAAGTAACTTGTAACATTATTTAACCATTTACTTGGTCGGACTCAGTTCAACAATGGAACTTTATGTCCCATGTATATCACTATGATGTGAAGCATGAAACTCAAAGGCAACCCCCTGAAACAAAGTTACAAAGCACCATTCAGAAACAAATGGTTTAAAATGTTAACGAACCAGGAATTGATGCAGTTTCCCCAGAGACCGGAAACAATAAACCATAAATTAACTTCCAGGATAATTCAATAAATATCTTAATTCCATTGAACTGGGAAGACCTCAGTCCTACGTCTTCAAGTAGGTGAGGTCTAAAATAGCTCCTTTGTGAAACAAATGGAAAATAATGCTAGAAAAATTCGGCAGATCTGGGAGTGTCTATGGACAACGAAACATGTACAATTAGTCTTCAGAATTGAGGGAGAGTCACATTGGACTCAAAAGTTTAATCTTGTTTGTTTCTCGTTCCATAGATGCTGCTAGACCTGCTGAATTTCTCCAATATTTTCTGTGTTTGTTTCAGAATTCCAGCATCTGCAGTATTTTGCTTCTATTCTTTGTGAATATATGGAAATAAAATAGAACAAGATACTCTGACTTGAGTTTTTGATCGAGGATGATTTTATCCAGACTCATGAGTTTAGAATAGATAGTAATGTCATTTATAAGAGTTTTAAATTGAGCAAGACAACCTGCTGCAGCTCATGCCAGACACGCACCATCTTCTGTCTGAAAACGTTGTCCGTTATGTCCCTTTTAATCTTTCCACACTCACCTTAAACCTATACCCTCAAGTTCTGGACACCCCTAACCCAGGGAAGAGACCTGATCTACATAACCTATCCAAAGACAAATAAAGTTAACCAAATGTTTACATCTCATAATGACATAACTACAGATAAACACTGGGTCTTCAATACAATATTCTTTTATAGGAGCAATTAGTATTACTGCATGTGCAGGAATAAGGACCATACACAAAATTTGTAACCATGGTATATTGAAGATTCACAGCAAGAGCTAGAACGCGTATGTTAAAGGGCTCATATGTCACCAGGAAAGAGACAATCTGGTTGAGAGTTTAGAGTTGGAACAAATATATGATTAGTTAGACTAACGTTATTCAACCAAAGAATCTTTTGTAAGACTCTTGATATCCATTCATCATTTAGGTCATGAATTTGTGAATTTTGATAAATAGAATAATAGTTAAAGAAGTAGGCTATTAAATATGACTGAATATAGCAGAACATCAAACAGATCTGGAGATAATACACAAATGTTTTAAAAATGGAAATACAAGTTACAGAGGCACAAAAGGATAATGGAAAATTTCAAGAACCTTTGTTTTTTATTAAAAAGGGGAATTTATAAAATTGTTTTCTCATGACAAAAAAAAACAGAGCTAGCCTAATTTATCCTTCTCTGAAATGGGAAAAATGAGAAAAGTTGTATCCATTACACAAGGGATGAACAGGATCATGAACATTGAAGACAGGTGTCACCTAGTACAGGTTTTTAAATTTATGAAGTGTTGTGACAGATTAGACAGTGTTTCTATTTGCAGAGAAGAACAATACAAGAGGCAATCAATAAAAGATAGTCACCAGAAAACAAATAGTGAGGTCAGAAGAAACTTGTTTACTAACAGTGATGAAAATGTAGTTATTGTTACCAGAGGAAGCAAATCAAGGAAAATAAACACACACTTATATATAACAGGGGAAGGCCGGTTGAGTGTAAGAAGCAGAAAGGAATAAAGCATTATGCTGCTAAGAATTTGGGGAAATTAGAATTGAGCACAAATGCCAACTTGGATTGAATGGCTTGTTTCTGTGCTGAACATTGAACGTCATTCTAAGAAAGACGCACAGTACTAGAATGTTGCCTTTCACATTCCCTTATAACAATGAAGAAATCAGCACAGAAAACACTAACTATAAAACCAATTTCTATTTTTGTCTTTGACTTACAACACTCACAGTTCTTTCAATTTTTACTTAGAGGTCTGCACGTCTTTCACCAATGAAAAAGGGAGCTACTAAGTTTGAAAAGTGATGATAAAGCCCAATTACGCAAAGTCAGCAACTCCTATGGATGATGCACAGTTTAAAACGGAAATATCTAAAAATATGGAGACAGGGAAGAATTTATTTTCTGAGGATGACTGATGTTTGGATTTCTGTTCTCTAGCAAGCAGTAGAGTTTTGGCCATTCTTCATGGAATATGGGCATCATTGGCTAGGCCAGCATTTGTTGCCCATTTCCAATTGCCCACAAGCTGGTTAAGAATCAACCACACTGCTGTGGATCTAAAGTCACAAATACCAGGACATTGGTAAATTAGATGGGTTTTTACAACAATTGATAGTGGTTGCATGTTGCCGCTAGACTAATCTTTTGTCCAAATTTAAAAAAATTGAATTCAAAATTCCATCAGCATCAATGGTGAGGTTTGAATCTATGTCCAGAGGATGCCTGACAGTTATTGGATTACCAGTCCAGTGATACTACATTGCACCACTGCCTAACTCACAACTGAGTTGGACCTTTGCAGGGCAAGGGAATCAAAGGTTATCAGAGACAGGAAAGAAAGTAGAATTAAATGCTTAATCAAATCAGCTATGATCTTATTGAATCACAGAGATGAGAGGTCAAATGGCTAAGTTCTGCTCTAATTTATGCTCTTGAACATATTTCACGCAGCAAGTGGTAAATATTCCAATTTTATTCCAATTCAGATTTGAATTAGTAATTCCTGTACCCATAATTATTGGGTTTATATATTGAACCCATATTACACTGAAATAAAGCATAACTGAGGTTTTTTCACTTATTACAGGTTCCAGAAAAGCAAAAAGGTGGGTCACAGCTTGAAGAGTTAAACCTGCAATTATCACATAAATAGAGCTAACACTACTGCAGCACAGTAAATAGTAAGCTCATGATCTGCTGGGTATTAGTAACCATTCACAGTAGATAAAAAGGCTCCTGTTTTAGAATACAACTTTTTATTTCAAAATAATATGCCAAGAACGTGACATATCACAGCACAATGAATTAATTACTTTGAACATCACATTTGTTAGATTTACAATAGACACAACACCTCACTGACAGCAATGAAAGGAAACTTGACAACGTTAAGTGAAAGCAATGTTTATATATGCAGTCAGTTACAGTTATTTTAGTCAATGTATTCAGGCATGCAACAACACTTCCGGGGCAGGACTTATACACAGTGGTAAGGGCCTGGGGAGTGTTGCTGAACAAAGACACCTTCATAGTTGCATGAAAGTGTAATCACAGATAGACAAGGTAGTGAAGGCAGTATTTGATATGCTTGCCTTTACTGGTCAGTGCACGGAGTATAGGAGTTGGGAGGTCAGGTTGTGCCATTGGTTAGGCCACATTTGGAATACTGTGTTCAAGTCTGGTCTCCCCATGGTGGGAAAGACATTGTGAAACTTGAAAGAGTACAGAAAACATTTACAAGGATGTTTCCAGGGTTGGAGGGTTTGAACTATAGGCAGAGGCTTAATAGTCTGGGCTAATTTCCCTGGAATGTTGGATGCTAAGGGGTGATCTTATAGAAGTTTACAAAATCATAAGGGGTGTGAATAGAGTGAATAGCCAGGGTATTTTCTCCACAGTAGGGGAGTCCAAACCTAGAGGATTTACGTTTATGGTGAAAGGGGAAAAAGATTTAAAAAGGGACTCAAGGGGTAACTTTTTCACACAGTGTGTGGTGAGTGTATGGAATGATTTGCTACAGGTGGTGGAGGAGACTGGTACAATTATAATATTTAAATAGCATCTGGATGGGTATATGAATAGGAAGGGTTGAGAGAGATATGAACTACGAGACTAGATTAATTTAGGGTATCTGGTCAGCATATGGAGATAGAGGACCAAAGGGTCTATTTCTGAACTGTACAACGTCTATGACTTATTAATGAATATACTGCTATGTAAAGCATTGGTGCAAAGTCAAATTACAAAACTGTTCTGACTGCTGAGGGAGTAGCATGATCAAAAGGATAAAAGGGCAGCCCTGGATCATTTTCTCAGAGTGAATAGAAATGTGTAACAAATGGAGCTTCAAGGCCCACCCAGCTTCTCAGGTCCCCAAAAACAGTTACAAACTGCAGACTAGGTCAACAGCTTCTATTTTTGTACATTCATAATTAAAGCAAAGACTGTCACAATCAGTCAGTCTTAAACTAGAACTCGCACTATTTATGTTCACTACCTTGCTCACCCAATGTTTGTTGACTCAATCACCTCAGTCTTTATATTAAAAAGGTAAAACTTTCAGTCATCTTGCCGTAAACCTTCAAATCCGAAATCCTGTAATTTGAAACAATTTTACATGAAGCACTGAACTGGACTTTTGGTCATCTTTCCTTAACATCAAACTGTGGGATCAAGGAGACCTCGCAAATCTGGAGTTGATAGAGAGTATTCACACTGATTCCTATCAGCTGGAGTCATACCGAACATATAAGCAGATGGCTGAGGCTGTTGGAGGTCAGTCATCTCAGTTATATGGCATTAGTGTAGGAGCTCCTCAGGGTAATGTCCTAGCTGCTTCATCAATGACTCTCCCTCCATCATAAAGTCAAAAGTTGAGATGTTCATTGATGATTGCACAATGTTCAGTAGCATTTGAGACTCTTCAGACACAAAAGCAGTCCTTGTCCAAATGCAGCAAGATCTGGACAAAATCCCAGGTTTCAACTGACAAGTAGCAATTAATTTTAATGCCATACAAAGGCAAGGCTATGACCATCACCAATAAGAGACAATCTAGCCACTGCCTCTGGACATTCAATGGTGTTACCATCACTGAATCACCCACTATCAACATCCTGGGAGTGATCATTGATCAGAAACTCAACTGGACTCACCAAATAAATGCAATGACTACAAGAGCAGGTCAGAAGCTGGGAAGATTGCAATGAGTAACTCACCTCCTACCTCCCAGAAGCCTTTCTACCATCTACAAATCATACTCCCCACTTGTCTAAATGAGGGCAGCCCCAACAACTCAAGCAGCTTGATACCATCCAGGACAAAGCAGCCTGCTTGCATGGCACCGCATCACAGACAGCCTCTCCCTCCACCAACACTCAGGAGCAGCAGTGTGTACCATCTACAAGATGCACTGCAGAAATTCACAAAACTCCTCAGATAGCACCTTCTCAACCCATCACTACTTCCATATAGACAGACACAGGAAGCAGAAATATGGGACCACCACCACCTTCAAGTTCCCCTACAAGACAATCACCATCCTGACTTGGAAATATATTAGCATTTTTTCACCGCTGCTGGGTCAAAATCCTGGAATTCCCTCCCGAAGGGCATTGTAGGTCAACCCACAGCAGAAGGTAGAAGAAGATAGCTCACCACCACCACTTTCTCAAGGGCAACTGGGGACAGGCAATAAATGTTGGCCCACCCAGCAATGCCCTCACTGCACAAAGTAAATAAATTAAATAAGAACCATCTAGAATGACAAACACAACAGATGTAGAAACAGCACCACATGCAAGTTCCACTCCAAGCCACTTAGGATATGGACTTGGAAATATATCACTATTTCTTCAGTTTTGTTAGGTCAAAATCCTGTAATTTCCTCCATAGTGGCACTATCCCTCTATCTACAGCACACTGACCACACTTCAAAAAAGCAGCTCACATTCCCTTCTCAAGGGCAGCAATAAATGCTGGCCTAGCCAATGATGCCCAGGTCCCACGACTAAAACAAAACACTGTTCTAATCCAGCACTAAACTGAAGCAGAGACATTTTGCAATAGTAGAAACAACTGGAGTAAAAGTGAAAAAACATTTTAAATCATAAGGATAGCAAATACTAGGGAAGTATGAAGAAAATGCCTTATGAGGAAAGGATGGATAGATTGGATTTGTTTCCACTGGAGCTTGAGAGAATGAGGGTGATTTAATTGAACTATACAAAATCTGATCAACCTCACATAAGATAGCTTTGGAGAAGATGCTGCTCTTGTGGCTGAGTACAGAACTAGGGTCCACGGTTTAAATTTTTGGCATTGTCCTTTTAGATCTCGAAGGAAGGAATTCTGTTCTCAGTGTGCAACCTTGGAATTCTGTACCTCAGAAGGCAGGCCCACTGAATATTTTTAATTTGGACACAGGTAAGATTCTTGTTAGGGAAAGCAATTAAAGGTTATCAGAAACAGATCAACCATAGTCTCACTGAATGGTGGAACAGCTCAGCAGGACAAAGGACCTACTTCTGCTCAGAATTCAATTGCTCATATGAATAAACATAGGTATCAGAGGCCTGTCAGCCATTGTGTCTGATTGATGGATGCATTAAAAAAAAAGCTCTGTAGACTTTCATAAAATAAGTGCAGATTTGGGTACAGTTGAAATGAAATGAGTGCCTTGCCTCAACCAGCAATCCAGGCAGCAAATTACACATGCCCACCACTTTTCAGGCGAAAATGTTTCTCTTATGTCCCCTCAGCTACATCTGTGCCCCTTTGTAATTGATCTCCTTATCTAGGGAAACAGGTCGTATCCACTATATCCAAACCCCTCATAACTTCATAATTTTACTCCCCATTAATAAATCACATATTCCCTTCCAATAAATGTAACTTGCACAACATAGGTCAATTAACTTTTGGAATTTTCTTCCCCAAACAGCAGTAGAGGTTGAAGTCATTAATTGAATATATTGCAGGTTAAGCTAGAAAAACTTTTGGTCCACAAGAGATGAGTGTGTCATGGGCAATTGGTACAGTCAGGAAAGTGGATCTGTCATGATCTTAATGATAGAACAGTCTTAAGTTGCTGATTGATCTTGTGCTGTTCCTATTTCTTAAAACCTTATGATCTCACATCCTTAACGTTTACCAAAATGCAGATTTTTTATTGAAACATGAAATCCCATTAATACCAACAATATAGCTAATATGCCTATTATGATATTATTACTTTAGAATGAACATTGGCCAAGTAACCAGGAGAACTTCTTGCTCATCTTCAAAATGTTGTCATGAGACCTCTTACATCCTCTTGAATTGGGAGTTTGGGAAGGTTCATACAAAAGCTGCACATTAATACTGCAATAATGAATGCCCTATAACTCAGTTGTTCATATCAAGAACAAAATAAAACTGGCATTCAGTAGAGTGCATCCCTCCGTCTGGCTGTGTTAACTCAATATTACATAGCACTTCTTGAGGCTTTTCCCTACTTACTAGATGCCCTCTAACTACAAAGCTGAAAAAATAAAATTAGTTTATGGAAAACTACAATTTCACTAAGGAAGCTTCAAGGCAATCCACATCCAACAATCTGCTCTGAAAACTCTCTTCACATTTTGACAGGTGCAACAAATCACATATAGCAGCTCAGACGTTCCATAACGTTTCAGATAAAACCATCCATAATATTGTGAAGATTAAACTTGCTTTTTTTGCCTCCGAATGTTAGCAGATCCTTTAATAAAAACAATTTCAGTACCCAGATCTTTGCCAATCAGTTTTTCCTTGGGCAATACCCGGTGTTGAAAATGTGTTGCTGGAAAAGCGCAGCAGGTTAGGCAGCATCCAAGGAGCAGGAGAATCGACATTTCGGGCATGAGCCCTTCTTCAGGAATGAGGAGAGTGTGCCAAGCAGGCTAAGATAAAAGGTAGGGAGGAGGGACTTCGGGGGAGGGGTGTTGGAAGTGCGATAGGTGGAAGGAGGTTAAGGTGAAGGTGATAGGCCGGAGCGGGGGTGGGGGCGGAGAGGTCAGGAAGAAGATTGCAGGTTAGGAAGGTGGTGCTGAGTTTGAGGGTTGGGACTGAGACAAGGTGGGGGGAGGGGAAATGAGGAAACTGGAGAAATCTGAGTTCATCCCTTGTGGTTGGAGGGTTCCTAGGTGGAAGATGAGGAGGAGTCCAAGGACCTGCATGTCCTTGGTGGAGTGGGAGGGGGAGTTGAAGTGTTGAGCCAGGTGGTTGGGTTGGTTGATCCGGGTGTCCCGAAGGTGTTCCCTGAAACGTTCCGCAAGTAGGCGGCCTGTCTCCCCAATATAGAAGAGGCCACATCGGGTGCAGCGGATGCAGTAAATGATGTGTGTGGAGGTGCAGGTGAATTTGTGGCAGATATGGAAGGAACCCTTTTGGGGGGGGGGGGGGAGAAGGTGTGGCCGCAAGTTTTGCATTTCTTGCGGTTACAGGGGAAGGTACCGACAGTGGAGATTGGGTTGGTGGGGGGTGTGGACCTGATGAAGAAGTCACGGAGGGAGTGGTCTTTTCGGAACGCTGATAGGGGAGGGGAGGGAAATGTATCCCTGGTGGTGGGGTCCGTTTGGAGGTGGCGGAAATGACGACGGATGATATGATGTATATGGAGGTTGGTGGGGTGGTAGGTGAGGACCAGTGGGGTTCTGTCCTGGTGGCGACTGGAGGGGTGGTGCTCAAGGGCGGAGGAGCGGGAAGTGGAGGAGATGCGGTAGAGAGCATCGTCGATCACGTCTGGGGGAAATTGTGGTCTTTGAAGAAGGAGGCAATTTGGTTTGCACGGTATTGGAACTAGTCTTCCTGGGAGCAGATGCGGCGGAGACGAAGGAATTGGGAATATGGGATAGCGTTTTTACAGGGGGCAGGGTGGGAGGAGGTGTAGTCTAGGTAGCTGTGGGAGTCAGTCGGTTTATAGTAGATGTCCGTGTTGATTCGGTCGCCCGAGATAGAAATGGAAAGGTCTAGGAAGGGGAGGGAGGAGTCTGAGATGGTCCAGGTAAATTTGAGGTTGGGGTGGAAAGTGTCAGTAAAGTGGATGAGCTGTTCAACCTCCTCGTGGGAGTACGAGGCAGCACTGATACAGTCATCGATGTAGTGGAGGAAAAGTTGGGGGGGTGGTGCCAGTGTAGCTGCGGAAGATGGACTGTTCCACATATCCTACGAAGAGGCAGGCATAGCTGGGGCCCAGGCGGGTGCCCATGGCAACTCCTTTGGTTTGGAGGAAGTGGGAGGATTGGGAAGAGAAGTTGTTCAGAGTGAGGACCAGTTCAATCAGTCGAAGGAGGGTGTCAGTGGAAGGGTACTGGTTGGTAACGCGGGAAAGAAAGAAGCGGAGGGCTTTGAGTCCTTCGTGATGGGGGATGGAGATGTACAGGGACTGGATGTCCATGGTGAAGATAAGGCATTGGGGACTGGGTAAGCGAAAATCATGGAGGTGGTGTGTATCAATATTCATAGAATTTTCTCCATTTAAGATACACTGTTTACTGATTAACAAAACAGAATAAAAACATTTACTCACAACATGTTTTGTAACCAAGATAATTATTTTCCATTCATCACCGCAGTCTGCTACATGATAATAATACACTAGCTGTGTAGAAATGGTCACAACTGGTAAATAACCTGATTAAAACAAATTCACTGTTATGACTTAGCTGTGGGATATCTGCTAAACAAGTTAGCAAGTGTTATAAGTAACTAAAATTAAAAACTGGTGAAACCAAAATTACATTACACTGTAAAGAATTTTGTTAAGTCAATGCCCTAATTGTTGCAACAATTAATTACATTTGTAAACAGTTCTCAAAATGGATAGATTTTGCACTGTAAAGTTGTAGTTAATTAAAGTGACAAGTATAATGTATCAAGTTAATAACATGCAACTATGATAAACATGGTAACTGACAGGATGCTTAATTATGTGTAGGGCTCCCCAAGTATAAAAGACAGCACCCCAATTCTTTAGTCTATTAAAGAAAAAGGAAAATTAAAGAAACAAAAAAGGTTAAAGACATTTGCAGGTTGTAACAAAGATTATCACAGTATTATCAACAACAAAAAAATTAATATGGTGAACACACTGGACTCAATTTAAATAAAACAGGACTGAACCAAATAATTCACATGATCTTTTGAAAAAAAAACAGATTTATATGCTGCATTAAAAAAAAGTTAAAAGATCATAATCGACACACAGAAAAACAACTACTTATTTTTGGTGAGAGCTTCGTTGGCAATAGGATTAGCCTGCATTACAACAATGGTAACTGTATGTTGATGTTACAAGCAAGTTCAAAGTAGCCATTAGGTCAACTACCACTCTTCCTTCATGCCAATTCAGAGTTTCCGGCTCAGACCATTCCAAGAGTGTGTAATGACATATTTCCATCAACCTAGGGTTGGGGGGGGACTATACCACCAGCATAGTGTCAAGATATTTCGGTTTTCTATGGTTTGTCTGTTGGCTTAATCAATTCCAAAGAAGCAAAAACATACTTCACAACTACACTTTCATTTGAATAGTGATATGCTTCAGGCAAGGATCCCAAAATGTCACCAATTCACCAAAGGTCCCCAATCCAGGAAACTTGAAAATCAATTAAATGGAATATAAACTATAGACTTCAGAATAGTCATTTAGACCTAGACCTATTTCTGCATATCCACAGAATAAAACATAACCAAACTCTTCTTCCACTCCTCCCAAACAATGGTGAAAGGTCCTCACAAACTTTGAACAGAAGGTATCACCTGCAATTGTGTGTTGGTGAAATTAGTTCACAAGTGTGAGCCAATCACAACTCCCCAGCATCAATTTCATCTATCATTACTGTTCTCCATTAGACTGATTAAGTTACAAACACATTGCTGGAGGGTGACTCTAGGACTCTATATAGCTCTATGTAAATTCCTATAGGATCATAGAGATGTACAGCACGGGAACAGACAATTCGAACCAACCTGTCCATGCCGACCAGATATCCCAACCCAATCTAGTCCCACTTGCCAGCACCTGGCCCATATCCCTAAAAAACCCTTTTCTATTCATATACCCATCCAAATGCCTTTTAAATGTTGCAATTGTACCAGCCTCCATCACATCCTCTGGCAGCTTATTCCATACATATACCACCCTCTGCGTGAAAAGGTTGCCCCTTAGGTTTCTTTTATATCTTTCCCCTCACCCTAAACCTATGCCCTCTAGTTCTGGACTCCCCGACCCCAGGGAAAAGACTTTTTGTCTATTTATCCTATCCATGCTCCTCATAATTTTGTAAATCTCTATAAAGTCACCCCTCAGCCTCCGATGCTCCAGGGAAAACAGCCCCAGCCTGTTCAGCCTCTCCCTATAGCTCAAATCCTCCAACCCTGCCAACATCCTTGTAAATCTTTTCTGAACTCTTTCAAGTTTCACAACATCTTTCTGATAGGAAAGGGTCCAGAATTGCACGCAATATTCCAACAGTGGCCTAACCAATGTCCTGTACAGCTGTAACATGATCTCCCAACTCCTGTACTCAATACTCTGACCAATAAAGGAATGCATACCAAACGCCTTCTTCACTATCTTATCAACCTGCAACTCCACTTTCAAGGAGCTATGAACCTGCACTCCCAGGTCTCTTTGTTCAGCAACACTCCCTAGGACCTTACCATTAAGTGCATAAGTCCTGCTAAAATTTGCTTTCCCAAAATGCAGCACCTCGCATTTATCTGAATTAAACTCCATCTGCCACTTCTCAGCCCATTGGCCCATCTGGTCCAGATCCTGTTGTAATCTGAGGAAACCCTCTTCGCTGTCCACTACACCTCCAATTTTGGTTTCATCTGCAAACTTACTAACTATACCTCTTATGCTCGCATCCAAATAATTTACGTAAATGACAAAAAGTAGAGGACCCAGCACCGATCCTTGTGGCACGCCACTGCTCACAGGCCTCCAGTCTGAAAAACAATCCTCCACCACTACCCTCTGTCTTCTACCTTTGAGCTAGTTCTGTACCCAAATGGCTGGTTCTCCCTTTATTCCATGAGATCTAACCTTGCTAATCAGTCTCCCATGGGGAACCTTGTCAAACGCCTTACTAAAGTCCATATATTGCTCTGCTCTCATCAATCTGCTTTGTTACTTCTTCAAAACACTCAATTAAGTTTGTGAGACATGATTTCCCATGCACAAAGCCATGTTGACTATCCCGAATCAGTCCTTGCCTTTCCAAATACATGTACATCCTGTCCCTCAGGATTCCCTCCAACAACTTGCCCACCACTGAGGTCAGGCTCACCGGTCTATAGTTCCCTGACTTGTCTTTACTGCCCTTCTTAAACAGTGGCACCACGTTTGCCAACCTCCAGTCTTCCGGCACCTACCTGTGACTATTGATGATACAAATATCTCAGCAAGAGGTCCAGCAATCACTTCTCTAGCTTCCCACAGTTCTCAGGTACACCTGATCAGGTCCTGGGGATTTATTCACCGTTAACCATTTGAAGACATCCAGCAATTCCTCCTTTGTAATCTGGACATTTTGCAAGATGTCACCATCTATTTCCCTACAATCTATATCTTCCATATCCTTTTCCACAGTAAATACTGATGCAAAATATTCATTTAGTATCTCCACCATTTTCTGTGGCTCCACACAAAGGCCGCCTTGCTGATCTTGGAGGGGGCCTATTTTCTCCCTAGTTACTCCTTTGTCCTTAATGTATTTGTAAAACCCCTTTGGATTCTCCTTAATTCTATTTGCCAAAGCTATCTCATGTCCCCTTTTTACCCTCCTGATTTCCCTCTTAAGTATACTCCTACTTCGTTTATACTCTAAGGATTCACTCGATCTATCCTGTCTTTACCTGACATATGATTCCTTCTTTTTCTTAACCAAATCCTCAACTTCTTTAGTCTTCCAGCATTCCCTATACCTACCAGCCTTTCCTTTCACCCTGACAGGAATATACTTTCTCTGGATTCTTGTACTCTCATTTCTGAAGGCTTCCCATTTTCCAGCCGTCCTTTACAAGCGAACATCTGCCTCCAATCAGCTTTTGAAAGTACTTGCCTAATACCATCAAAATTGGCCTTTCAACAATTTAGAACTTCAACTTTTAGATCTGGTCTATCCTTTTCCATCATGATTTTAAAGGTCAATTAAATTTTTAATGTCTTAAGGTTTTATTCAAATTGTGTATTACTTCTGCTCAGCCACAGTTGTATAGCATCAGACTGGTCCTTTTAGTTCCACAGAATATTTGTAATTATTGTACTGCACTCTTTATTATTCACCTTTAGACAGTTATGTTATTGAATGCATGTAGAAGTTTTATTTGTTGAAACAAGAATTCAAAATATAATTCTGGCTGAACAGAAGTAATTCAAAATATTCAAAAGATCTTTAGACAGCACCTTCTAAACCCACAACCACTTTGATCCTGAGGGACAAGGGCAGCAGATACACCACCATCTGCAAGTTTTCCCCCAAGCCACTCATCACCGACTTGGGTCAAAATCTTGGAGTTTCCTCACAAATGGTATTGTGGAATACTTGCAGCATAAGAAATGCAATTCAAAAAGGCACCTTCTCAAGGGCAACCAGAGACAGGCAATAAATACTGGCCAGCCAGCAGTGCCCACGTCTCACTAGTGGATTAATACATAAAAGAATTTTGCTTCTGGAATCCATGTAGTTAACCAGAAAGTATTGAAATTCTACTTCAGCGTTTCCATTGCACTTTATTCAACATTTGATTTTCAAAACTAATCGATGATTTCCTGTCCAGGCCTGACATCTATTATAGACATTAGTGTAAAATTAATTTTATTCAAGTCAGATTAGGACGTCACCTTAGCAACTACCATCAATTAATTTTTGAACACAGGAGGAACTTCTTGGCATTGGAAGCAGTATAGCAAGGCTCTTCTAAGTTGAAGGAGCAAATTACTGCAGATGCTGGAATCTGAACTGAAACAAAAAAATACTACAGATCAGTGGGTCAGGCAGCATCCATGAAGAGAAAGCAAGCTAATGTTTCGAGTCTACATGATTCCTCATCAGAACTGATGGGTTATGAAGAACAAGCAGAAAAGTGTAACTAATAAGGCAAAGATTAGAGGAGCCACGAATGGCAGAGGAGACTTTTTTTTGGGGGGGGGGGGGATGTAAATGGTCTACTCCTGTTCTTATTTCTTTTGAACCAAGATTAAAATTTAAGCCAGTCAATGGAAAGTAAGTGGGGATTTTATTACTAAATTTCCATTTGCTCCCAAATACATAATACCAATATAGGTAAAATTTGTAAAATGACAGGAACAGTACTTGTAAACATAGCAACAAAACAGTTGCAATGCAGAAACACTTAAAAACAAAATGTACCGCATAAAGGCTGTGATCTGCAAAGGCTAATCTTCAGCAAAAGATCACCAATGATCCAGATGTCACGAGAGAGGAATTATTTTTGATAAGTGATGTTGTTGTTAAAAACAACACTAACGGGAGAGACAACCGTTATATTTTTAGCTACCAGCTCCATCACAGTTTTAACATGAAATGTGCATGTGTGGCCCAACTCAACATAATTTTATATCAAAATGGAAACAAAGTGCAGAAATGCCCAAAAGGTCTAGTACCATCTGTGGAGAGAGAAACAGAGTTAAAATTTTAAAATCAATGACCTTTTTTCAGAAATTCCTTTAGCGTTCCGAATAAAAGTAATTGATCTGAAATATGAATTATTTCTCTCTCCAGGGATTCTGTGAATATTTCCATGTTTTCTGCGCGTGCAGATTTACAGCAGCCACAGTATGTTTTCATTTGGGGGAAAAAAGGTACCTTGCTTTTTACATATTGACTCCTTGTTAGGTTACTATTATATAGCAACCATTTACTGTCCTGGATCTCATCCAACTGCTTGGTCATATCCAAACCTCAAAATAGTTTTTCAACACTATTTCTAATCAGATCTTCTGATAATTCTAATCATCAAATCCTCACCTGTACGTGAGACGAACCAAGCAACCTGGCCAAATTTTCTTAGTTTAACCCAAGTGAAAGACACTTTGTAATAAACCAACCCAAGAAATCAATTTACTCAGTACATTAATTAGTTTTGAAGTTGAATACTCCAAATCTTTAAAGTTGCCCTGTTCACTGATCCATTAGGGAAACATTTTGCATTATTTCTCCATACAAATCCTTGAACACAAACCGTTTTACAGCACATCCAATTTTTTTTAAATAACTTTAGATTTTACATGAAGTGTGACAAGTTTGCTCTGTTTCTTCTGAGCACTATGCAATATATTGTTTAATAACAAACGTTACACCTCTAGGTAGGAAACAGCCAATAATTTTCTTAAATCTAATTATATTTTTGTAAGCAAGTTTTGAGAAGATTTGTAGCTCAGGGTGAGGTTCTAGATGTAGGTTTGCTTCTTCCAGCTCAGCGAGGAAACCCACATCCATATTTTTGTAAAAATGTTTGATTACAGGAAATAATTAGTTTATTTGGATTTTTGGAAAATTATACAAAAACATAAGTACATTATGTAACCTTCTAAAAAATTATGAAAAGTGTGTATACTTGATGGTAAATTGCAGAACGCTAGAATGCATTAATTTCCTGAACACTTCACAAAACAGGGCAATACCTATGACGTTTGTAAAAATGATTGGTGCCAAATACATATTGACATAATTTGCTGCAAAGGTTAAAAAATAGATTTTTTTTAATGCACACAAAGAAAACTCCAATACGGATACTTATATTACACAAAACAAAATCTTCCTGGGATACCTACAAACTATAGACATGCCCTACCCACGTTATATTGACTCTTTTTTTGTACTTGTAATTCGATGCTCCACATATTACCATAACAAGGCAGCGTTTCAAATACTTAAAATCTTTCGATTCTCAAATGAATCGAATTCCGCTGCATGTTTTAAAAATTATCTAGGTTTGTATTCCTGGAGGAGAACATTTCAGACTAAGAAAAAGCCTCCACACCGCAGCTGTTGTCAAAAGGTACATTCCACGTCTAAAGAGATCTGGATGATAAGGTACAGTATAAGAACTGTGCGCAGAGGGAGACAGACAACGTAGGCAACGGTCCAAAAATGCCAGCGCTTTGACGATACAACAGAAGCCAGTCAACACCACGCAAAAGAACAGAAGTGTTCCTTAACGACCATGACTGCACAGAACTTTCAGTAAATTACATTGTGTAGTAAAAAGTAGAATGTATTCCCAATGTCAAACAAGTACTGCAGAAATGTCCTACTTCACGTTGCAGTGGTTTTACCATTTGCGAAAAAGCTACGACATCTCTTTGCGATAGTGCTGTCGTATTTCCAACTTGCACAGCGATCGAAACACGTTTTATTCAGTCAGTCGATTTCAAACCCCGCTGCACCAGCTGAGCCAGTTTTATAAACGAAGAACGTTACATTTCAACCTTCACTCCTCTTTCCATTTCACTGGCTATTGGAAAACCAGTGCACAACCTTTTGCTATTTCATGATCCCTACATTGACAGCTCCTCAAAAGAGAAACAAATCTACAATTCAATCTATCTCTTAACATTTAAGCCCGCGTAGAAGACAGAACTCGACGTTACAAAATCAAAAAAAAAGCAACACTCAAATCATCCGTCTTACCTTTTAATTTCTTCCTGAGGCTCTTTGGCAGCTTTAAACTCGGGGTCTCTGAAAGCGTTGGGGGGCGGGAGAGGGAGAGATAGGAGGAAAATAAAAGCCTTTTTGTAAAAAGACTCATAAATTTGGCAGATCTGAAAACATGCACGGGGGCTGACAGCTGCAGTCAGGATCGCTCAGGCGATCGACGGGAGCGGGGGCTATTTGTACATAAACACACGGGGAAAGGAAGAAGCAGCTAGCAGCGCCGCCCGCCCAGTCTCTTCCCCCAACCCAGCAGCAGCCTCTAGACGGCACAACACATACACAGACACCCCTAGCAACAGCCGACAGGTACAAACCTCATCAATTTAAAGTGCAAATAGAAGGTGGGGGGAGGAAATATCCAACAGTAGACAAAACAACGTCAGAGTGGGGTGGTCGGAGAGGGGAGGGGGCTGGAGAAAGGGAAAAGTTGAGCTCGTCGCTCTCGCCGTCAGTTAATTATCAGTAACGGTGCTGCTACTGCAGCCATTTTGTTGTAACTGACAAGAGAAGGGTAATCGTGCTAAGGAAACGACCTCTGACCCTGTCTGGCTGACACGTGATCACAACGAACACTTTCTCCCGCCCCCCCACCCAAGCTCGCACCCAACCGTCCCGCCTCTTCGGGTTACCACGACAACCACAGCGACCTGTCACTCACTTCGGCTGCCAGAACGTCACGTGACCGCCGCGGAGACCGCAAACTTTTTTTTATTTTTGTTGGGGGTTGGGGAGGGTGAAAGGGTTTTATTTTGTGTGTTTGGGCCGGGGATTCAGACCTGCTCGTCAGACTTTCCTGCTGTTCCTGAACCCGCCAAAACAGGGAAGGGAGAAATAAAACAGCCAACAGGTAAACACCCGGGGACGGGAAAGGGAATTGATGGTAATAATAATACTGATGATGCCATATAACTTCCAAAAACAGATAGGGCCCGCCTCGGCTATCAGTCTATTTGTCAAATTCAACCAATCGGGTGAACGCGCTCACGGCACGTGATCCCTTCTCCGCTGGTTGCCCTGGTAACCAGTCTGTCCCCAATCATCTCGAAAAGTCATCACAAACAAGCCTGTCCTCAACATATACAAACGACCCGGTAATTGTCAATTGTACACGATCTGATACAGCTCGACTTCATCTACTTAATAGGTGCAGAGCTTATCTAATTTGACCCAGTGAAATAACCCAATCAAAATCAAATATATTAAAGCTGAATTGGCACGCCACTGTGCAGCAGCAGGAGTGAATATTCAGAAATACAGCCTCTGCTCCATTCCACTCTGGTCAGACCACTTGATAGCTTGCATTTAGAAAATTGATAGTGTCTTTCTTTCAAAAACAATAAAGTAGAAAAACTTTTATCTTTGAGTCAGGTTGTCTTTGTTGATTTTTTTTTCTAATGTGACAATCATAGTAAAAGCCTTTGTGATCAAAGTGCCAGCAGACAAAATAGGATTTCTTGAGCCAAATATTTCAGGGACGTGTGCAATAAAAACTCAATAGTAATAATTATAGTTCTTTGAATTTCAAAAGAATATGAATGTCAATTTTTTTAAAAAATAATGTTTTAAATTGAACCTACTATCCTGATCTTCAGCCACCCCTTCATTTCCTGTTTAGAAGGCATTCATTCTATTAGTAACTATGGTTTTGTAGGTCCAAATCCTATTCCAACATATTTACTGGGCGGCACGGTGGCTTGGTGGTTAGCACTGCTGCCTCACAGCTCCAGGGACTCCGATTTGATTCCAGCCTCGAGCGACTGCAAACTCCACACAGGCACAGTCTCCTCGTATCTGCGTGGGTTTTCTCCCACAATCTAAAGATGTGTAGATTAGGTGAATTGGCCATGCTAAATTGCCCATAGTGTTCAGGGATATGTAAGGTAGATGCATTAGTCAGGTGTAAATGTAGAATAATAGGGTAGGGGAATGAGTCTGGGTGGGTACTCTTCAGAGGGTCGGTGTCGACTTGTCGAGCTGAAGGGCCTGATTCCACACTGTAGGCATTCTATGATATCACACAAATGATCATTATACATATAAGCCTAAGCAGTCAATGTAAGACAATTGCAGGAACAGTCACAGCAAAGCTCCTGAGTAAAACTGTACCTGTTTTGCAGCCAAGATTGATTGATGGATGGCAATCAGGTAAGAAAATCCAAGTCCTTCACCCAAAAATAAACAAAGTAGTTTCGGCACCCTGGTTAGAGTCATGTAGCTAAATACATATTGGTGATTTAGGATCTTTCTACTTTGTATGGTTCAACCATTCACAAAGTAAATGCATTGTGCCATTATACAGCCTTCATTAAAACATTTGAAAATGATGGTTTTTGTTTCACCCATATCATGACTTATTCCCTAACAGAGCACAAAACATCCAAGGCTGAAATAGCTGCTGAAAGGTGTGTGAAAAAAGTCTAAGATTATTCTGCAATTTTTTTCTCTTTCTCGCAATCCCTCACCATGAAACATAACCACACAATGTGAGAGTCACAGATGTGAACTGATTAATTTGATTTACACTGTTCCATTAGGGGAGCAAGCAACCTTCTCATTGACTTTGGAATGAAGTTCCCTATAGCAGGGGATACTTTTAAAGTATGTCAATTAGTCACCATTGATTTACACAAGAGTTTGTAAAGTACTTGAGAAATATTTTACAATTTTTTTTCCTGCTGAGATTTATTATACTCATTGTAAAATCTCAATGGGTAACTATTTGTTTTAAAGTCTTTTGAACAGTGTGTAAGTGGACAACACTAAGATCAATGCTGGTGTGTGGGCACAATCCCAGAGAATCCCCTTGACGAATGTCAGTGAAGTCCATCTGTTTCATCACTTCTTGACTGAAATGTCACTCAATGGTATAAAGAGGAGACCTACTGTCATTCAAAACTAAAACCTTTACATATAATATGCAGTATATTTGTAGAAGTTGTTTACATTTTCATTGCACTAAAAGATACCTTATAATCTTTATAGCCGTAAATTTAATTGTTAAAAGTATTTCATGACTTTTAATGCTTTTTTAAAATTATGAAACAGTTTTTGAAAATTCGTCTTCCCCAAACTTAAAAATATATTTAATAATAAAGCAGTTCTTTTATTTTAAGTTTAAGTAATTGACATTCCAAAGATGAACATGCAATATACACAAAAATAGCTTAAAAATGTTTTATGAACTAATTTTACTGATAATATACATTAAAAAGAGAAGTCATTTATTTACAGATAGAATTGCATTCCCGTAGAGCCACTATCAGCATTATGAATGCTACCATGGCATCAATGCACTTTATCGAAGAATGCAAATTTCAGAATCTAGATGATATTCTTTGAGAAACTCTGTAGATTCCACTTATTGCTGATACAACTTACTATTAATTAAAGTTAAAGATGATTGAAAATATTGTTCGTGGATAAGTTCATTCAGAAAAAGACAATAAAACAAATAGATTTCCAAAAAAAATCAAATTTACAAATTCAATTAAAGATTCAATTTTTTAATTACTGTTTCAATATAATGTTAAAAGTTTTTGATCTGCACACACATGTTGTTTACTAAAATGCAAGATATCACAATATTTGTATTAGCTGAGTTATAATCATTCAGCTTTTACAAGAGAGAATTAAATGTTTTTTGGAAGATACCCAAAAAGGGAGCAACTAAAAAGGCAATAATTTAAATGATCTTCTAAATTGCTGTTTTGAATATGGCAAAGAACAGCAAACCTGATATCAAACTCTTAGGGCATTTTTAAAATGAGCTGCTGCACTGACATGGTAATATGTGGCATTTCTATTCAGTTAAACTGTTCCATAGAGTTTTAATTCCCACACAGAAAACCTATGAATTTTGTTCACAAAATTATTGGAAAGATTACAATTAATTACTTCTTCTCAGTGAAGAAGGGAAAGGTGGAGTTTGACTGTTAGGTGTTTAAAGATTGGCACCGGTATTCACTTAGTGGCAAGCTGCATGTCTTCTTCATCAGAATAATACAAAACACATTAAAACCTAAAAAAGGGTGAGTTTAAAAAATTAACAATGGGAAAATTACAAGTAAAAGTCCACAATGGAATTCATCTGCATTATTAGAAAGGCAAACTCATAATTATCATAATTCATTATCAGTAGCAACAGATATCAAAAAGTATAAAACGTGTTCTTGTTCCAAATTGTTTTTGAACAATTGAAATAAAATGTGATTGAAAGGTGCAACCCAAAGGGATAAGAATACATACTTAAAATAAATTAGAAGTTACTATCTACCAAATTTTCAGTGTTTTGTTGGGACTTAAAAATCTCATATCAATATCTATAATTTTTTATCTAAAGAGAGTGAACTAGAGAAAAATCATCTGATTTGAAAATAATTTTCCATTATATTCTGATATATCACCAATTAACACTAGTGATTGAACTTATATATCAGTTTCAACAAATTAAAGCAAAGGAATCTTGAGTTCTGTGGCCAAGTGAGGTTAGATTATATCTGGTTTCATATAATATTTCTAAATTAGACAAATGTGTAGCTTTTCTGAGCTAGATATTGTTTGTTGTGTTCAATTGTACTGGGTGAATGCATTAGCTGAGCTGATTTATAATTCTTCCAAGGGCACTGCAGGGATTCCACAGAGATCAACACATTCATAAATAGAAAACAACTGTCTAGCAGAAATAAGAGGTGGCATCTAGCAATGCCAATGCAGTGTAGACAAGCTGGTTACTGCCAGTTTGATAAGATAAAGCTCTCTAATGTTTCAACGATAATCTACATCTCTCACATGACTATCTCTTTCTAATATAGATTACCAATGCAGCTTCAGTTCCCTCTGCAACTAATGAACAAGCAGTAAAATCAATACCTGCAAAATGTGTATTTGTGTGCTTTTCTTGCAACAAATAGTGAATGGTATGCAGGCAGCAGAATGCTCAGGTGGGGGTGGGCTGCATGAACCCCCAGAGGCCAGTGTATTTGTCATTTGGCAAACCAAGATAGATGTAGAGCACAAATTCATCAAAGCTTTCTCCAAAAGGAACACAATTCTTGTTCCAGTGTTACACTCCATCTATCTAGAGTCTGAAAAATGAATAAATAATGAACTGTTCATGTCAGATTGCAGAAACAAGCAGCATGTAGTGGTACAAAATAAGAGCTAGATAAAGAACTCACAATATTTTTATAATGAATGCAATTGTTTAGTTCAATATTTTAGCGAGTTTCAGAGCTGTCATAATGTAATGTTTTGTCAAGATCCCAATTTTAAAATATTCAAATTCAATCACAAATAGAGAATTCAATAACATTTTTCAGTTTATATTTTCACCATTGCCTTAAGCATGGTCCAAACAGTAACATTTCAGTATTCCATACTAGCACAAATTCTATCTGACATTGCAGATGAAATCATTTTAAGTGTATTATAGCTGTGAGGAATGGGAGCATAAGTAAAGCATTTATTTAAAACAGAAGTACCGTATAATTAAACGTTTTCAACTTTCAAGTTCAGTACTAAACTCAAAGTATGATTTTGTTTTAAAAACGCAATCTCAGAATTTTGAGCGAGTGGCTTTGTCTACAAATAGCAGAGCAGCTCAAGTTATCGAGGTAATGTCAACACTGCAGTGCCGGTTCCTTTGTTTCTCCACCAGTGATAGAGCCAGGACCTAACATCTCATAAATTATATCCGTGATTGACAATGATGGCGCTGTTTGTAAACATAGGCAGGGATGCCAAATATTGTAGCCTATTAAAAATGAAATAGCTTCACAACAAAATGACCTAGAAGTACAGCATTTGGAATGCAGATGTTTTAATGTTAATCTTTAAATAGACAAATAGTTAAAGCGTACAACAGCTGTTACAGGTCTGGTATAGGAAGAAGCCAATGTTTTAATACATTAGTCTGATTATTGTTCAACTAAAACAATACTCCTTTTTCTTTTTATCCATCTTAATAAAGAAATCAATGCAGTCAGCAGTCTGTGATATAAATTGTCATCTGTTCGTCAGCTAAATAAAACATGAAACGTAATAGCTTTGCTGCATTAAAGGTATGAACTGTAGTTATTGGTTCAGTTAAAGTGAAGAAAATTTACAAACAGCTCTCTTTATAGACATTGCATTTATAAAATTATATTTAAAACATTTTTTATTTCTATTTAAACATTTCTACTCTTGATCATGTAAGCAAACAGCAGCTGTAATACTTTAACTGTTACCCATGAGAAAGAACTGAAATCAATTCTATGCACTACTCTGTCAATGATAATGTTCCTGCAATATGAGCAATTGTTGTACAACCTCCTTTATCCTTTGTGAAAAACTGAACTTTGACAGGCATGAAATGGTTTTCTTTATGTTAAAAACATACATCATCGAAGAGCTCCCTTATTTTATTTTATTGAACACATTTCTTTTCTGTTGAAATAATTCAGCTTTGTAATTGCTGCAAATTGAGATATGAACTGCATTTATTTGCAATGAATTATTTTCACCTTTATATTTCTGCATTGGGTCACTTCTGTTGCATGTGAAATTCTTGTCATTTGCACTTTTTATACCTCAGACCTATGATTTGAAATTAATTTCTTAAAAAGTCAACTACTGTTTTGATAACCCTAAAACCTACTACGTAGGCTCAATCAAAGGCAACATATTTGACTTAATCAAAACAAGTAAATTGCAATGAAACATAATCACAAATCGATTATGAACAAATCTGTTATCTTTTCAGAAATGGCTAAGAAAAGGCTTTATTGTACAAAAAAATTGTCTTTTAATGAAATGCAGTTTATCTATAATGAACACATCAGTGAAATTTTGTCATGTTAACTCTCTTATTGCTGAATTTATGGATTTTATAGGATACATATATTTTTTAGAGTCATATTTTGCTTTTCTTAGTTATTTCCTCATCACATCATACAGCATTCATTGGTCAAAGGGGTGTTAAACAGTTTGTTCCCCAGTTCCTGCCAATGTTCTTCTCTAATCAACTGTTAAGACAAGCACAAGTGTGCCTTGAGTTACTTGGCCTCTGACTTTGCTGCCTTCTCCTCTGGGAAAGCTTCTGCATCTCACAAGCAGTTTTCCTTAAAGGCTCAAACTAAATTTAGAAATTGATTTTTGCCAGCCTGAGTCGAATACTAGGTCTTGAAACTGGAAGTTACTACTCTCTTTTCTCAGTCTGCTAAATGGATTTCTAAGCTTCCAATTGTACACTAGTTATGGATGGAAGTGCACTGATTTTCTACATTGATGTTAGGGACATCTGCATTATTGGCAATCCTGACTACAACCAGCTTGGCTTGCAACGTTCATTAAACAAATGCAGCCTAAAGTCAGTCTTTCATCAAGGAATAGGTGCATTGAGATACCTGAAGTGTGTACCTGACAAGATGGATTGTTTTTCCTAGACTTTGAAATAAGTAGTCGCTGTATTGCCCTCCTCAAGGACTGTTTGTAAATGTCAGGAAATTGATTGAGATCACGTGCTGTTACCCTAAACTGTGCAAAGGTCAGACAAGGAAGTTGGAACCGATGCTCAGTAAGGTAGGTAAGGTGCCTGGGAGCAGAGGCTGGACAAGGAAGCAAAAGTATTACAATGAGACCCTGGGCAAAGTTTTGCAATTTGTGACAGTTCCAGTTGGGATGCCCCAAATACCCTCAGTAAGGAAGGATGAACTGGCTCCCTTTATCCAGGAGAAAGAGACCCAGTATTCTATCTTCAGGAATCTGGTTGGGGAGGGCAACATCATCCGGTCTGGAATTTCCAGTTTTATGATACACAGGGTGTAAGTGACAAAGCAAAGCTAGCTTGATTTTGTTCAAGGGTGACAGTTGGAAGCTCAATAATATACGAAGAAGGTTACATTGACATAACTTCTATTACTCAGGTCACTGCACACTACCTCTAAGTTTGTGAATGTTTGAACAAAAGTACAACTCATCTATGGCTCTCTAGTATAACCTTCACCATACTGAATTGGACCAGAAAATGAAGTTGGTCTGTGTTATATAGCTAAAAATATCTGGAGAATTTTGAAATTTCGGAATCAGATAGGATTGTGTGTTGTGCATTATAATGACTCAAGATTATGGATGAAATATTCAGAAGCCTGAGTGACATCAGCTATGGCAAGATCTGTGGTAGAATTGTGCTCGAAATATCATGAGGTCTAGCTTGACATTGGGATCAACCCACTGCACTTTTATGCAGCAGCAAGTTGCTAAATATAGCTTGTTAATGCCACAGTACACCTCATTAACATTCAGCTCTTATCAAATGCACTGCACAACTAGATGTGGAAAATTCTTCACATGGAAGTTGGAGCAAGTACCTGGCAAACTCAGTTTGTCACTTGTTCTGAGGGACCTCTGTTGGACATTGGGCACTCAGGACATGGTCCATGGGCAACAGCCACATGCATCCCACATGAGAACCAGGATCTGGAGTAGGCAGTTCAGCCTTCAAGCCTGCTCCACCATTTGATATGATCATGGCTAATGTCATCTTAGCCTCAACTTCATTTTCCTGCCCCGTCTCCATAACCCTTCACCTCATTACTAATTAAAAATCTGTCTATCTCCTCCTTTTAATGTCCCAGAAATCCAACACACTCTGAGGTAGTGAATTCCACAGACTCATTACTATTAAGAATAGTAATTTCTCCTCATCTGTTTTAAATGTGCTCCCCCTTATCCTAAAACTATGACCTCTTGTTCTAGATAAGGAAATATCCTTACTCCATCTACTTTGTCAAGCACCTTTAGCATCTTACATACCTCAATTTAGATCTCCCCTCATTCTTCTAAATTCCAGAGAATGTAGGACTAAACTGCCCAATTTGTTTTCGTAAAACAAACCCTTCATTGCTGGATTCAATCTAGTTAATCTCCTCTGAGCTCCCCAAGTAGGGGGACCAAAGTTTTACACAATACTCAAGGTGTGGTCTCAGTTATGTATAG
The DNA here is from genome assembly GCF_020745735.1 of Hemiscyllium ocellatum. Lineage (NCBI taxonomy): Eukaryota > Metazoa > Chordata > Chondrichthyes > Orectolobiformes > Hemiscylliidae > Hemiscyllium > Hemiscyllium ocellatum. Next base: position 31,980,440 of record NC_083425.1, read on the forward strand.
TTGAGACAACACTTCCCTACTTTTTGCTCTATTCTTTTAGCAATAAATGCCAAAATTGAATTTGCCTTCCTTATAACCTACTGTAACTGCACACTAGTTTTCTGAGATTTATGTTCAACACCTAGATCTCATTGCACTGAAACACTCTGAAATTTCTCTCCTTTTCGATAGAATCCTTCATTGTAACCTACTTTCCCACCTACTTTAGTGTCACTTGCAAAATTTGGCTACAATATTTTCTATTCCCGCATCCAGGTCATTATGGACATTGGCTGCAGCCATGTACCAACCTCTAAGAACCCTCATGGTACATCTCTGATCCATTTATAGTGCGTGTTTGAACATTAATGCTCTGCCTCAGAGCTTCTCTGGCAACTATCACTGTAATGCTGTTGTGAGACTGCTATGCATGCAGGGGTACATCTCAGCTCTTCCAGTGGACCACGGTGCATCTCCAGCCAGTTTTCTTGCTGTCACTCACATGGTGTCTATCTGGATGAGTGGCCTTTTGAGCTTTGCCCCGAAGCCAGAGATACCAGGCTGACATTACTTCTGTTTTGCCTTGCTATTTAGCACAGAAACAAAACCAGGATGCTCAACATGATCACGAACAAGGCTCAACTAACGCAAGGGAGGTGGTCTTCACTCATGGGTGCTGGCACAGTTAATCAAGAATCACCTCCTATAACCATCCAGGAGTTGGACACAGTCATTCAGCAGCTCAAGGCAACCATTGTAAGGATACTCTCCTCATAAGGGGTGAGTAATAAAATTTTTCCAGCCTGCCACCTATCTTGACTCTTTCTGGACTATTGTGAGCCAAAGAAGATTTTCTAAGACTACAAAGGGATCTTGATCAAATGGGTCAATGTGCTGAAAAATGGTAGATGGAGTTCAATCTGGATAAATGCAAAGAATTGCATTTATGGTACAACAAACAATGGGCTGGGGTAGTGCTGTTGAATAGAAGGACCTAGATGTTCAGGCACATAATTCTTCGATATTTGCGTCACTCATAGACAGGGTGGTTAAAAAATATTTAGCATGCTTGCCTTTATTGCTCAGTCCTTTGAGTATAGGAGTTGCGAAGTCATGTTGAGGTTGTACAGGACATTGGTGAGGCCTCTTCTGGAATATTGTGTCCAGATCTGGTTGCCCTGTTACAGGAATGTTATTATTAAGCTGTAAAGTGTTCTGAAGATATTTATCAGGATGTTGCCAAGTATGAAAGGTTTCAGTTATAAAGAAAGGCTGGATAAGCTGGGACCTTTTTCACTGGAGAGTAGGAGGTTGAGAGACAACCTTACAGAAGTTTATACAATAATGAGGAGGATAAATAGGGTTAATGGTAGTTGTCTTTTCCCTAAGATGGGGTATTTCAAGACCAGAGGGCAAATCTTTAGGGTGAGGAAAGAAATTTAAAAAATACACAAGGGGCAATTTATTTTCACAGAGGCTGGTTCGCATGTAGGATGAACTTTCTGAGGAAGTGGTGGATGTGGGTACAATTACAACACTTAAAAGACATTTGGATAAGTACATGAATAGGAAAGGTTTGGAGAATATGAGCTAGGACAAGGCAGGTGGGACTTGTTTAGTTTGGGATTATGTTCAGCATGGACTGGTTGAACTGAAGGGTCTGTGTCCAAGCTGTATGACTGTAAGAGTGGTAGGTATTACAGGAAGTGATAGTGGGTGGCACTGCTGTTACTTCTGGTGTAGATGGAGTGGTATCTTTCCCCATTAGGGAGAGTGATAGAGCATGAGCCTTAAGATACTAATAACAAAAAAATACAAACAGTAAAGCACAGACACATTCCTGAGATGAAGAAGGATTCTCAGAAGAAGATAAGCCAATTATGGTTAACCAAGGAAATTAAGGATGGAGGTATCCTGGGAAGCTGCTGAACTTGGAAGCATTGTTTGTGTTTTACTCTCTTAGTTTTACATTCAGTTAAATAATTATTGAATGCTCTGAGAAAAGCATCCCTGTCATAAGAAATAAGTCAATATACCTCAGGATCTGCTGGAAGATGTTTGCTTTAACTGGTGACTTCGGAATTCAAGCAAGATGCAATACCATGTGCCTGTACATGTAGTCATAGAGATGTACAGCATGGAAACAGATGCTTCTGTCCAACTCATCCATGCTGACCAGATATCCTAACCTAATCTAGTCCCATTTGCCAGCACTTGGCTCAGATCCCTCTAAACCCTTACTATTCATATACCCATCCCGATGCCTTTTAATTGCTGTAATTGTACCAGCCTCCACCACTTCCTCTGCAGCTCATTCCATACATGCACCACCCTCTGTGTGAAAAAGTTGCCCCTTAGGTCCCTTTTATATCTTTCCGCTCTCACCCCAAACCTATGCCCTCTAGATCTGAACTCCTCCATGCAGGGAAAAGACCTTGTCTATTTATCCTATCTCCCTCCCCCCCATGCCCCTCATCACTTTATGAACCTCTATAAGGTCATCCCTCAACCTCTGACTTTCCAGGAAAAACCTCTCAGCCTCTGACACCACAGCCTGTTGAGCCTCTCTCTATAGCTCAAATCCTCCAACCCTGGCAGCATTCTTGTAAATCTTTTCTGAACCCTTTCAAGTTTCACAACATCCTTCCTACAGGCATCATTCAATGCTTCCATTAAAATGTGGTAATCCCCATTGAAGTGGTAATTGAATTGGCAAATTCCAAGTTTTTTAAAAAATTTAACCCTTAACTGTGTCTGTCTATGAACATGAGTGGGGGTTACAATCAAAGAAGATTGGGTTTAAATCATTGACATTAGATTGCCATATGGTTTAGTTTTGTTCTGCTAAAGTTACCGTATTAATAATAATTTGTTATTTTCTCTTTAAGTTAAAACTTGGTGTCAGACATCTGATCTTCTTAAGGTCTGGTTACGAATAATTTTAAGGTTCTTTAAATGTTTTACTTTCACTGTGTTGCAAAGTCAGTGATAGTGAGTCTGACTTGGTCTGGCTTGCTATCCTTTTATCATAACAACAACATTACTTCTCTATGGGTGGAGGCATGTAACAGACCATGTTGTTTTCCCAATGAACTGGAAAATGCAAGTTGAGCCCTGCTAAATAGGTAAAGACATCGGGGATGAAAATCAAGTGAGATTGTGTAATGTAGCTACACAAGATTTTTACTGTATGAATGTTCAGTTGGTACATGGAAACGTAAAACAAATTCTCCACATTTGTGCACATTACCTAAGGACCTGAAATGATGCTTAAGTTCCTCACTCCTTCACCTGTTACAAATCTCTGATGTGCAGCATCAAATGCAGGACTGTTGAGAGATACGGGATACCTCAATAAAACCTGGCTGATTATACCAGTTATGAAGCCTTAAAGTGCCACTCAGAAGAGGTATAATGTCTGCACAAGGGCCACTATTGAGTAGACATTGATCTTTTGAAAATGAGATTCAGATGTTTGGACTGCGAAGGTGGAGCATTTCAATGTTACTCATAAATCATGTCCCACATCATTACACTGCTGTGCCCTGTAAAAAAAACTCACTCAACAAGGGAGGATGCTTTTCCAGAGGAAGAGATGGCAACCCAAGATGTTTCCACCAATCAAATGGGGAAGGCAATAGAGATGACAGAGGCCAAGATTTTGCAGATGGACATGAGGAAACCAGGGCAATACTGAGATGAGGTGGACAGGCCCATGACAATCTAAGAGCTAACAGATCTCAGTCTGACTGAGTTACAGCTGATTTCCAAGATTCTGGGTTCCAATGTGTGCAAACTGTTACTGTTTATTTTAATTAACATTGTTTTTGTTGGCTTAAAAAAGTGTTTCATGTTCGCTCTTACAGGAGTCAATCAGTCTTTAAAGACATAGGCATTGATCTAATTGCATGCAGTGGTACCTGCGTAACATTGCATACTCCTGTGACCTTTGTCTCCTGAGGGAAGAATGATTATGTGCCTTGGCTCAAGAAGGCTCATATATGTACTACTATACATTGAAAACCATATGCTGCCTTACGTTGACTTGGATGCACTCATGTCATCCTGATACCTGTTCTAAATAGGGACAAAGTGTTTCTGAGAGCTCTGTTAGCTGGAAATAGCAACCTGCTCCAAATATCCAGCATCATTGGACCATTGTGGGTGCTCCTACCTTTTCTGAGTGCTTTTATTCTGCAGACAGACGGGAGTATTGAGTACCATCCTGATTTGTTGATGAGCATTTTATGAGCATCCATGCCTTTGCCAATTCCTCAAGCTTTCCTAGTAAAGAATTAGCAACTGCTTTGTCCTGCTACTGGCAGAACATTAACAGCATGAAATGACTGCTACACTTTCGGTACACATGTTCCATGAAGCTTGCACACAATCCTCCTCTCTGACATCCCTCTGCATTCATGCAGTTACAGTGCTTGATTCCTTTTGAGTGTCACTTTTCTGTAACTGTATTGTGCCACAGTAGATCATTCATGCTTTGCTGGCACTGGAGCTGGGATCTTCTGTGGGCCCCACAGGAGCGAGGCTGCAAACTCCTCCAGACACCTTGATCCTCCTGTCGCTTTCCCTGGGAATAGTTCCTTACATTTTTCCCAGAGTATCTGGAGGAGAACCTACAGTATTGCTGAAAGTGGAGCCATTCACAATCATGTCTGTGATATCTCTGGGTGGCAAGGGAAGAGGAGCATGTTGGGGGTGGCGGAGGCACTGATAGATGCTGATGGATGCTCCTAACTTGCAATGGGCAATCTGACTACTTTAAGTATTGCACCAGGAGTTTCGATCCCAGAAAGTCCTGGTTGGATGAGAAAGTTCCTTTGTTGCACGCATTTCGCTAAACTCTTTGTGCATGCATACATATGAACTTAGAATAATGTAATCACACAAGTAAAGCCAATCTGCCTCCCAGCAGAAGTCATATATGCTTCCACAGCCAAGGCTGAACTCAGACTTCATAATGGAAGGCTATGCCTGTAATGTTGAATATTGCAACATTATGGATTCTTTTGAGAAAATCAGAAAGGTTAGATCAATACTTCAAAATGATTTTCAAATGCCTATTTTGCCTAATCCACTCTCTTACCAATATCTCCTCACAGCTTGCTACAGTCTTCAGAATTATTTATTATATCTCCTATTTTAGCATAATGTGTATATTTGGTCATCATTCCCTCCAGCCTGACAGCCAGATCATTGATGCACACAATGAACAACAATGGACTCAGATTAGAACTTTATGGGTCAACGTTACCCACTTCCTACTAGTCTGGAAAAACTGCACTCAATTCTTTATGTGTCTTTTCTCCTTTCTTAGTAGTTGTGTAATCCTAATAGTTTTAATAATTTCCAATAGTTCTGTATGGTACCTTGCTGAAAGCTCTCAGAAAGTCCACATACATCGTAACTGCAGCATTTTCCCATTCCAAATATCACACTCAATCAGTTTTGTCAAGCCAAATCTTTCCTTCTAAAACTTCTCTATTTGTCAACTCTATTTATTTCTCTTCATCTAAATATTTAGTAATTTTACCATCAATATTAAAGAATAAATTACCTCCATCACTTCTGCCCTAATTTATTCCAGTATTCCCTGCAGATCGATGGATGCATCCATTGGATCCTTGAAATGTGTCCCTTTATATTGTTCAAACTTCTTTAATACTTTCCTGTTTACTATTATATCTCTCTCGAACAAATTAACATTCACCTTTCCTAGTATCTTCCTCTTTATTAAAGAAAGGTGTAGAATACTTTTGATGAATCCCTGTCAAATTTATTATTTTCTATGCATTTACATTAACACAAAATAATGATTTGCCTGTTTGCTTGGTGCAAACATTACACCCAAACTCATGGAATAGAATAACATTTATGACATTGGTAATGATTGGAATTTAATCCAGGTGAAAGTATGGATCATTAATTTGTTGTTTGGTCTAATGTATTAAAATAAACCACAGGCATTCTTTAAAATATGTAGGAATTTATCAGCTCTAGTGGACACAAGTATCATTGCCATGATGTATAGCATGATTTATAACACATTTCTCACTTCAGCTACAAATATAGAAATATTATTCCTAACTGCAGGCAATAAATAACTTTTTAGAAATAAAAGTTGGAAGAATTGCATGAAAAACTAATAGAGAACTATTTTCATAAATCAGAAACATGTTATTTAAAATAAAAAGCCATAGAACAGGTAAGATGCAAGTACATTAAGATTAATTTTCTTCTTGTTACACCGAGTAAACAATATCTGGCTGTGAATATATTAAATCTCGACTTATTACTGCTTTCATATGCAGTAAGAAGAATGAACTAAGACCAAAACCAGTCATACTGACCGATTTTGCAGAACATGAGACTAATTTTCAGTTTCTGTCTTGCAACTTTTGATCCACGACTTCATGAGCTGCCACTTCAGGTGCATGCCACTGCTGTTGTTTATCGCCATTCCTGTCAGGACATCTGCTGTCATGGTATGCCACAGTCATCTGTCTTGTGTCAACCTCACACATGCACTATAACTTATCTGAAGTCACCTTGTGATACCTATCATCTAATTATGTTCAGGTCAACCCTTTTTACAACTGCTTTCCTCTTTATCCTCATGAGGAGATTTCTCTGGCTTTTTTAGTTCTGATCAAATGGTCAAAATTTTGACATTTCCTTTTCCATATGTCACTTTATAGAGTTTGCTTTCAAGTAGTTCTTCATATGCTTGTTATCTGCATTTGCATAGGGAAGTGGATAGAATATAGCATCTTATGAATTACTTCTTTTACAAACTGAATTTTATTGTTAACATCCTTCATCTTTACAAAATTACTTCTGGCTATCTTTATCTTTCTAACTTCTACATCACATGTGCCATCTTTCCTGTTTATCCTCAGCCCTAAATAGACAAACCTATTTGTTCCATTCTGACATCATCCATTTCAAACTTCGCATCTTATCTATTTCTTCTAACGGCCATTGTTTGGGTCTTTTTAGTTTTCGTATTCAACTCATATTCTAAACTTGTAGATTTTACTTGATCTACAATGTTTTGTAGAGCCTCTTTGATTTAACAAGTATTAATATGTTATCAACATTTTGCACATTTGTCAAGTTCTTTCCTCCAATCTTTACCCAAGAAATGTATCTACTTCACTGAATATTTGTTCTGTATATAAATTGAATAATTTTGTTGCACTTCTCTTCACTTGAAACATTTCTAATTATTCCTGTTTTACCCCGATGCTCATTAGTTGATCCCAATATAGGCACTGGAAAAATCTCACACCTTCACTGTCATTATCAAATTTCAACAATATTTCTATTGACTTTAGTCACAAAACATTTTCAAACAATATTTCATTATCTATGAAGCATATATAAACATTCTTGCTTACTTCTAGATTTTATTGATAATTGAAGAAAATTCAGTAGCAAATATTTGGACAGGAAATGTAAACGAATTGTATGATGATCCTCATCAAGGGAGTCCTCAAGATACTGAGGCAAATGGTGCTTTGAAATTGATAGTACAGAAAAAGCTCCAGCAGTAGATGAAATAACAACAAACCATCTAAAAGGTCTTATAGAAACTGTAATTTGTGATTAAATATAGACTAAAGGGTACATTTCAAGTGACTTACGACATTCATTATTTAAGCAACCTAAGAAAGTAATGAAGTGCAATAATTTTAGAACCATAAGCTCAATGAGTCATCTCATTAAACTGATTTTGAAACTCATAATAGAAATAGTAACACATTTGCAGTAGACATTGGTGAAACACTGTCTGAATTTAGACTTGAATTAGGAACAAGAGTCAGGTATTTAACATAAGAACAATCTTCAATAGATACCTAAAAGTAAACAAGAACAATTACACATGCTTCACAGACTATGAAAAATATTCAATCTTGTTAATGACACAACATTAATAGACCTGTTGCTGAAATGTGACATTGACTGTAAAGATTTATTAGTTGTAGGAGTCATAGCAAAATTTCAAGTCTCTCCTGCTCAGAATTCTACTGGCTCAATATCTACTCTGAAACCTTGCCTTCAGCTTCTTCCACTGTGACATCTGCTACCACTCCAACATTCCTGACAGTTATAGGGAAAATGCCGAGAAACATGATATTCCCATTGCCCATACAAAATATTGTAAAGTATTTACAGTGCAGAACCAGGCCAGTTGGCCTCACAGGTCCAAGCAGTTATTTATGTCCACATAAGCCATCTCCCACTCTTTATATAACCTAACCAACATACTGTTCTATTCCTTTCTCCCTCATGAGCTTTAAAACTTTCCCTTAAATGCAACAATGCAAGTTGCCTCAACTTCTTTTTCTGTGATATAATTTGCCTCAACTTTTTTGTGGTCACATTTTCTACATTCCAGCAATTCTGTTGTTAAGAAGTTTTTTCTGAATTCCCAGTTATACTTATTAGTTACTATCTTATATTTATGACCATAGTTATAGTTTCATTGTCAGGTAGAAATTACTCAGTCCAACTTATCAAATCCTTTAATAATTTTTAACATCTCTATCAGTTCATATCTCGGCTTTCTTTTGTCCAGACAAATTAGCCTGTATTTTGATAGATACAACTTTTCAGTTCCAGTATAATTCGAATAAGTCTATTTGCATGTTATTGCAATTATTTCCTTTTTTATAAGATGGAGCCATAAATGTGCACGATACTCCAAGTGTTCTCCAATGAAGGTACTGTGCTAATTTAACATAAATGCACTGTTTATTAATTCTACCCATCTGGAAATGAACACTAATGCCGTTTTCTTTATTTTTGGCCTTACTAAGCTACATCGCTCCCGAATGCATCACCTCACATTTAAGAAGATTATTGTTCTGCCCATCTGATCAGACTGTTTATATCATCCTGTAGTGTAAGGCATACCTTCTCCCTCTTTGCTACACCAACTATTTTCATGTCACCTGCAAACTTATTGATTAAACCACCTACATTAATATCTAGATCATTAATGAAAACGAAAAACAGCAAATGACCCAGCACTGAGCACTGCAGTATGCCACTGGACACAAGCTTCCACACTGTAAGGGCTTAATTAGACTGCACCTTGAGTACTGGTGCAGTTTTAGTTTCCTTATTTAGGCAAAGGTATTATTGCCAAAGATTGAGTGCAATGAGGGTTCATCTGACTGTTCCCACATTGGTGGGACAGGCCTACAAAGAGAGATTGGGCAAACTTGACCTGTATTCTCATGTTTTGAAGAATGATCTCTTTATAAAGTTCTCAAAAGGATAGACTGAGAAGATGCAGGTAAATTGGTTCCCATGACTGACAACACAAGTAAAAATTAGGGAATTGTCACTTCAGTCCAAGGTGAGGAGAAATTGTTTTTAATTGGGGTGTTGTGAACTTTTGGAATTCCCTATTGTGGAGAGCTCTGAAGGCTCAGTCTTTGAATATGCCTAAAGTAGAGATTGATGGATTTCTTATTGCCAATGGCAGATGGGTGGCACAGTGGTTGGCACTGCTGCCTCACAGCGCCAGAGACCCGGGTTCAATTCCCGCCTCAGGCGAAAGTGTGGAGTTTGCACATTCTCCCTGTGTCTGCGTGGGTTTCCTCCCACAGTCCAGGTGTGCAGGTTAGTTGAATTGGCCAAGCTAAATTGCCCTTCGTGCTAGGGGTAAATGTAGGAGAATGGGTCTAGGTGGGTTGCGCTTCAGCGGGTCGGTGTGGACTTGTTAGGCCGAAGGGCCTGTTTCCACACTGTAAATAATCTAAACAAAAGGGATTATTGAAATGAGATCAGTGAAGGGCATTGAAGTGTTTGATCAGCAATGATCATGTTGACTGGTGGGCTTGATGGACTTAAGGCCCTATTCTTGTTCCTAGGATCCTAAAACATACATGTTGTGCAATTAAAACACCATGGCACTTAGATTAGAACAATATTCAATCCTTCCTCAGCAATCTCACCTCAAAAGATATCAGAGCCTTATTTTCCAAGGAGCATGTGGCTCCTTATTATTCTTGCCAAAATGTACCTTGTCACACTAATTATTTTAAAGTTCAATTACAAATTAAGCAAACATTCTGCAACCATATGCCTTCTGCATTTTCTCATTTTCTATATTATCGCTACCCCACAAATTTGATGTCCCCTTCACATTTGTAATTACACTTCCAATTTTCATGCCCAAATCATTTATGAAACTGGTGAATATTCTCATCAATAATCAGAAACGGATAATTTTGGAACATCACTTCACAGTTGCCAAACTGAAAACTAGTTTGACCCTGATTCTCCGTTTTTTTTATTTTAAAGGCATAGCTTGCTATCCCTTCTGCTCCTTGTCTCCTGACCTCACATGTTCTGACCCTGGTCATAAATCTGCAGTGCAGTTCTTTATCATTGTAGCAATGAACTGCCTAAGGGCAGGTCGTCTTTAAATCTTTCCACATTCTTGATCTTGCACTTTCCGCATCAATTGCTCATAGAAGTTTTCTATTTTCAATTTCAAGTTATCCAACATCATTGTTTTTGTTTCCTTTCTTGATCCATATCCCTTTAATCTTCCTTAAATTATGTTAAACTGCAATACCTGCCAGACCTGAACTTTATAAACATTTCAATTATACTTGATGCTTCATTCCAGATTGTTAACTTTAGTTTCCCTGTTAAATATTGGATACAGAGTACATTGTTTTCTAGGGAAAGTTTTTTTGAATTATTGTCCTTTTATATTTTTATTTGAAAGCTGTATTTATTGTTTATGCAACCAATCTGACTTTTAGTCTTGTTTCCTATTTCTTTTATCTTCAAATTTGTTATTTCACAAATCCCTCCCTTGTCTTACTTGTTGAAATAAGTCAAATTGAGACATGCTGTTCTTTTCAAACAAGTTGTGAGCATACAGTACATGACCTACACTGGTGAAATTGTCAACTGCATTGTGTATGAATTATATTTAATGGGTAGTTTTCCACAATTTATTTTTCCTTATCTAAATAGACCAATATCAAGAGACAGAATTTACATTAGCACAGACTAATTTTTTTTGGTTGGGAAAAAAAGTGCTTGTTTGTACTTATGTTTTTGGCATTATTTTTACTGTTCTGTTTTAGCTCTCTTCATATCATGTATCCATGGCAAGCTGAAAGGATGAGCAAGAAATATACTGTCAAGCCTCAGTCAGTTGAGTATTTGGTGCTTTTGACATTGGTCCACTTACAATCTCACAAAACTGCTTCATGGCAATGTATGCTCCTATTCTTTCTCAGACCAACTGTCATCTACTTGACAATATCACTGTAATCAGAAAATTTGCTATGTTAGACTTTGTAGAACCAAATTAAAGTTCTTCACCTTTCTTGTTATTGTTGTGAATGTTTTTTTCTTTAATGCTCTCAGCTATGAAACATGTTTTACAAGTTACCTCCAGCATATTGTCCATTCAAAATAGTTAGACGAATCGTTGTATTAAAATTGCAAACATTGGAATATTGTATAAATGCTTTAAGCGTTTGCTAAACGTTTAAGCGTTTGAGAAACTTGTGAGGTCTAAAGAAGAGAGCATAGAGCATTGACCACAATTCATTCATTCATTCCTCTTATCCTTTAGTTGAACATCATGCATATTTTTGCCACACATTAGATAATGTGTCCTTTTCTCCCAAATAAGCCCAACTTAACTCATTGCATCATATTTAGTTTCAGAGCTCAGCAATTTTTTTTTGAGGCTTCAGTCTTTTACTATGTAAAAAAATCGGTTAATGATGCCAGTTACTCAACTTCCTGATGTCAACATAAGTTAGTGGTTTCTTGTAGGTCAACTCAAACGACAGCAGCACTGAGTTCTGCATGCTGGATAACAGTACTGATCTCTGTGGTTCTCAAAGTTTCCAGGCCACTGCAATAATAAGCAGCTAATCTTGGTCAAGTCCACTGATCTCTGTCTAGTAGGGAAGCATCATCGGTTAGATTCATTGGCACCAATCCTTTTTACTAGTATCAGTCTAAGTTCTACCATGTGAAGAATGATGCCCACATGAACTCTTCAGTAGAAGATAAAGTCAGTCTTAATGAACAATAAATAGGTTTATTACATATTACTCAGCAACTAGTTACAGTGGGCTAAGTTTTATGATGCAAATTCAGAGAATGCTGGAGAAACTCAGCAAATCTGGCAGTGCCTGTGGAGAGAGAAAAACAGTTATCATCTCAAGTCCAGTTTGACTCTTTTTCTGAACTTCCATTCAAACTGGTCTCAAAATTTTAACACTAGAAGTTGGACCTGAAAGCCATCTGGAACATCCCAAGTATCCGCTTGCAATAAGCCTCAATAGTCTAGTACCTTAATTATTTCATTTGGTTACCTACTGCATGCTGGATAACAGCTCCCTGCCCTGCCCCCATTCCAACTCTAGGAAAAGGACACCAAAGTTGGTTGGAGCTTTGAAACATGCAGTAAGGCATTAATGCTAACTTTATTGGCCACTGCCTCTATCCTCAGCCCCAATGGGCGTGAAATATCCTTCTCTGTGTCCATGCAGTGGCACAGATTTTAGAAATAAGTGGAAAACCAATTTTTTCACAGTCAAAATAATGAAAGGAAATCTGATCATAATATATTTCATATCATATCTGATTTCCATTTTCAGTGTGATATCATTGATGTTTTAAGATATATTATGAATTAGTTTTTTCTGCTCCTTGAATTTCATAAATATGTAGCTGTCAGTTGCCTCAATGGGTCCAGTTATAAGGGCTATAGCAAGAAACACAAGATTAGATCGTGTCACCCATTACACACACTCAAAAGGAAAGAGAAACAAGAATGGCATAGATATTAAGAGTTAAAGAGACATAACATTTTGAATAATAAAATATGGTAGTGGAGTCACAACATGGGCAAACAGTTTAATTTGTATGACTGTAAAAAAGATTCATGTAGAGAAGAGGATGCCAGGTTAAGTTAAATATGGTTAGCAGTACATATGTTGAGGATGGGGATTTATTGAAAACTGTAAGGAAGCTGCAAAGAAAATAAATAGTTTGGTTGCAACATTTAAGAGGCATTTGGATGGGTATATGAATAGGAATGATTTGGAGGGATATGGGCCGGGTGCTGGCAGGTGGGACTAGATTAGGTTGGGATATCTGGTCGGCGTGGACAGGTTGGACCGGAGGGTCTGTTTCCTTGCTGTACATATCTATGACTCTGACTCTGTCTCCTCTACAGGAAACTACCAACTAGATTTTCCTCTTGCCAAAATTCCTTTCAGGGCATGCAGAGAGTTTTTGATCTGGTTGTCGCACTTATTGCTACCTGTAAGAAATGAAGCAATGGAAAATACTGCAAATGGTGATATTTTTGAAATTATGTTTTGGCTTCACCAGAGAATGGTCATGACCTGATCAGCATTGGTGCTTGGACATATTCTGGTAAAATTATGGGGCTAGTTGGGGTGCACACCTCCATACAATTGCATTGCATAAATACACGAGAAGACTTGTGACTCAATGCTTTATTGAATATCACTGGTTTCCCAAAATCCAACCTTTGACTTTCTTTATTATCAGCATGTAATGAAATTTAGCCAGCAGAATTCATTGCTGATGAAATTTGCATTTTTTCATTCACATTAACCTGTATGAATGATCAATTATAAGCTTAACATGAAGAGGAATTGCTTGCAGGTATATACATGCCAGTCCTTTTTTTTTGCGAAAGGAAGGAAATGTTGCCAATTGGAAAAATTATATAACTCGCTGCAGTTGTTCTCTCGGAAATTAATTTAATTGTTTAGTCATACAAACAACATGTTAGGTTGATGCACCTGCATATTGCAAAACCAACCATTGTGGCTGATGTTCCTGCTGGCAGTCTTTGGAAAATACCAAAGCAAATGTTATCATGGTTTTTCTGGCTTTCACTGGCAAGGCAATATTTCCCCTCAGGTCGAGAGATCCCCTGTGGAGCACATAGCACAATTAGATTTCAGCTGCTGAGTGAATCTGAATAAGTGCACTATTGCTGCTCTGTGAAGTTGAAGTTGTGCTATGGTTGATATATTCAGCTTACTGGGTAATGGTGGAGGTTCTCCTGTTTCCTTGACATCCTAAAATTCCACTTTCTCTTCTTTCACATGTCAAATATAGATTTTTATTTTGAAGTGAGCACCCATCAAGTAAAGTGGGAAATGCGAGCAGTGCTCAAACATTCCCATTACTGAATAGAAAACACAAAGAAGCTTGAAATTTATTGCAAAAGTTTGCCAAAAGTATTGAAATTAAACAAAGACATTGCTTATATCCTTCAATAATATTTCATTCTAAAGGTGCAGCCTAATACTGGAAAAAAAATGTCTCTTATAAGGTTCTTAAAAGCTGTCCATTATACACCAGTATGACACGAGAAAACAGATGAGGAAGCATACAGGAATATTTTACTATATTAAAGGCACAAGTTATTGTTGTACTATTCCAAATAGTCTGGAGAATACTGGCTGAATTTTACTAGCCTTCATGGCTTAGATTTGGCAAAATAGTGCAAAAAATGCCTTGTAATTTGGAAAGGGTTGGTGGCCTGCACGACACATTCCTGCTTCCATGCCATTTTGCATGTACCCATCAGGAGCTTATGGGCCACTTCTCAACTCTGGACAGGGAATTCAGAGAAAGAACTCTTTTTTGAACATGACATGAAGATGTGCATTGGTGGCAATAGCCACACCATTGCAATGCTGTCCCCTGACCTCAACAACACCCACCTCCACACCCACCTCATGTGGGTTTGTCTAACTGGACCTGACAACCTCTGATCCTACTTGCCTGGTCTTCAATGTATCCTTATTCCTTCCAAGTGCTCAGCAATGGGCATTGCTAGCAGTGGTGTTACTGAGACTGCTCTTGTACTGCCACCACTTTTACTAGGACGGTTTTTCTGACTCCAGTCTCTTCTGACTGGCACTAACAAAATGAAAGCCCAGGTACCTGTCACAACTTGTCAATGTGTTTCAGAACAAAGAAGGGTCTCTGGATTCAAAACATTAACTCTATTTTACTCATAACAGAAATTGTCAGACTTGCTAGAATTTTTTCTAGCAATTTCTGCTTATGTCACATAAAACATAGAAAGACTAGAACTTGTATATAGGTCAGAACATGGAGTTTTCTAGCCTTGCTTTCATGAGGAATCCATACTTAAGCATTGTAGCAGCAAGTAGAAACACCTTTCTAGGGTAGATGGTGGTTTCTCAGAAGACCTGAAGACCTTCAAGTTAAGCTTGAACAATTGCAAGGTTGAAGAACACTGCAACAAATATCCTGAGGAGACTTTCAGAATACAACAAACTAAAGTATCCAAAGTGGGAGCATGTCCACACCAGCCAAATTGCACCTATCCTAGTACATTCTTGGATGTGATTAAAACCTCAGCCGCTTTTCAGTTAATCCTAGCAGACTTTGAAGCTTATTTTAGTTCTGAAAACTTTATTAATGAACATGCCTGATTCAACAGAGTTTCCCGCAGCCAGCACTCAGTATACTCCATTGAGGACTTATGTAATGTGAATAAATCATGCAATAATGCATAATTGAGGAATGAGCTTTAAATTCTTGACAGCAGACATCATGGTTTCCTGCAGTCTGAACACAGTTTGGTTCTAGAACAAGCAGTCCAGTATATGAGAAAAACTGGGAAGGGTCTGAAAATTGGAATGATTCAGCACAACTGTAAGTCTCAGCCTAAGCTCATTAGTTGACTAGGCTCAGGTTGTCCACCATACCCAACAAAAAGTCCATTAAGGTCATGGAAAAAGTGGGAACCAGCTTTTGGCATTCCGGTGCAAGAAGACATCACACACAACAAGATTATCTCTTAGAGGGTGTCCAGTGTTTTCATTGTGATAGATGTGGTCATTTCAGAAATTTGCAATATAAGGTAATCTCTTAAAAGTAAATATAAAAGATTATTTCCCCAATGAAGGAGAATCCAATGAATTGAACAATAGGAAGAAAAAAGATTTTGAGTACTGTTTTAAAATAAGGGATTGTCCTTTTATGACCAAGAGGAGATAATTTTTTTTTATCAGAGGCTGAGCAGCCTCACTGACTCAGAAGCGTAGAGGTGGTGTCATTGAATGTTTTAATGTGGAGATAAATTTTTGTTAGGCAATGGAATCACATGTTTTCAGGAGTAGATGGGAACAAGGAATTTGGAAAGCAAACAGACCGGCCATGATCTTATTAAATGGTGGAGCAGGTTTAAGATGCTAAATGGCTTACATCTACTCTTAATTCATATGTTCAGATGGAAATTAGACTTTTTTGATCAAATGGATTTTATTGGCACTACAGCAGAAGATGATGATGTAGATCAGGATTATTGATCAGGAAATTTGAAAGTAAAGAATTCTGATCCTAAACATTTCTTTGATTTAAGAGAAATTATAACTGTGTTGCATGACAATTTAAAATGACTTCACACAGCATGCCTTTTGGTCATCAAACTGAAAATCTAAGGTCTGGGAAGTCACATCCTTTTAGTAAAGGACTTTTTCAAGCAATACCTTCTACAATGGTAAAATATTACAGAGTCAGTTTACATCTGACAGATTCAGAATCAATTCTTATTGATTTAGCAGGTGTATGTCAACCAGGGTCAACCAGGATCATGGTTATATCTCATTTTGTGATGAATTACCTAAACCGTTTCAGGAAATGAGCTCCTCATCTAAGGAGGATTTCTTGCAGTTTTTTCAGCCTATTGAAACCTTAGCATAAGAATGTTGGATAATTTTAATTTGAAAACATGTTTCTATTTTTCCAAACATTTGATCAGTCTTGGATACTCTTCCAGGGATATTAGAAGATAAAGACCCTCTTTCATCAGAGATTCCTAAACAGAAGACACATCCAGCATTTGAACCTGATCGCATATTATTCAGGCCCTGGTTTCATCACTTACATCCTGTGTTACCTACCTCTTTATTCCTTGATGCGGATCATCAATTCCCTCTAACATTCTTCCAATCAGATGAGCAGAATTTCTCACCTTCTATAGTAATACCAGCTTCAGGGACCAACAATTTTGGCTGCTTGTTTGCTCATTGGTTAAGACTGCTGCCTCACAGTGTCAGGGACCCAGGTTCAACTCAACCTTTGGGTGACTGTGTGGAGTTTGTACGTTCTCCCCATGTCTGCATGGGTTTCCATCAGGGATCCGGTTTTCTCCCACTGCCCAAAGATGTGAAACTTATGTGAAATGGCCATCTAATTGCCCACAGTGTTCAGAGTTGTGCAGGCTAGGTTGATTGGCCATGGGAAATCTAGTGTTAGAAGGATTGGGTAAGGGATTGGTCTGGGTGGGATGCTGTTCGGAGAGTCAGTGTGTACCAGTCGGGCCGAATGGTCTGTTTCCACACTGTAGAGACTGTATTCTATGATTCTAACATAAAAGCACTACATTTGACAATTGAAAATGTGATGGAAATTAAAGTACCTGCAGCTTGACAAAAGTGGTTACAATGATAAAAAACAGAACATGTCTGATGAGATTGTGCAGGATTACAATGAACAGCAAACTTTGCAAATACAGGAAAGTCCTTCAGGAATACTGAAATACAAAATTGATGTTCTACTTTTGTATGATAATCAAAAAAATTCTTTATATGTATCTATTGTCAACATTAAAAGGCAAAATTCAATATTGCTGTACCTGTCATATTGTCTTTTCATCTAAAATGACTTGTAGTAATCATGGACATGGACTCAAGATTCTTAACTGCAAAACTTCTAGTTTTAAATAGATTTTTGGTAATCATTCACAAACCTTGCGCAAAGCTTTTGAAGTGAATCTACACTGTGCAGTCTTCACAATGAGCCTCCAATTAGCCTAATTCTGAGAATACAACACAGAAACCTCAAGATGTCATTATACGCCTTGCATGGTGATACTTCTCAGCTCTCCTTCAACAGTGCAACTTCACCATTCAGTTGTCTTTCATTATAAGATCATCTCTTCAACAGAAGATATCCTTAAAGAGATAAGACTGTCCCGTCAAGCAGAAGTTATACCCTCTTGATAAACAGCCACCTGTCTTCATCCTGATGCAACAGCCCACTGGCAATCAGCTCTGTCAATACTTAGATTTGGGATGACATCCCTAATCCTACTGTTTGCTCTAGCTGTTGAAAGTATAGTTCCAGTTCATCCTTCCAGCTATCGCCCTCCATCATTTTGAATGACCAGATCAAGGAGAACTTGATCTGACAGCACTTGAACCTATGAACAATGGACCATTGGGAGAAATAGTTGAGTCAGAAATACATGCAGTTGAATGGGAATAGTTTTAGTTGAATATTTCATGCAATAATATTAAGGAAATAGTTTTAGTTAATAATGAGATCTTGGAGAAGATTTGTAGCTCAGGTTGTGGATCAAGTTGTCGGTTTGCTCACTGATGCAAATGTGTTGCTGGTCAAAGCACAGCAGGTCAGGCAGCATCTCAGGAATAGAGAATTCGACGTTTCGAGCATAAGCCCTTCATCAGGAATAAGCTTATTCCTGATGAAGGGCTTATGCTCGAAACGTCGAATTCTCTATTCCTGAGATGCTGCCTGACCTGCTGTGCTTTGACCAGCAACACATTTGCAGCTGTGATCTCCAGCATCTGCAGACCTCACTTTTTACTCGGTTTGCTCACTGAGCTGTTTTCAGACATTTTCTCACCATGCTAGATAACATGCTTGTGAGCGTCTAGTACAGTGTTGGTGTCCTGTCCCGCTTGCTATTTATGTTACTTGGTTTGTTGTGGCGAGTGAGATCATTTCTGGTTCTGTTTCTGAGAGGTTGGTAAATGGGGTCCAAATCTATGTGTTTGTTAATGGAGTTCTGGTTTGAATGCCTGGCCTCTAGAAATTCCCACACATGTCTTTGTTTGGTCCTAGAATGAATGCATTGTCCGAGTCGAAATGGTGTCTCTCGTTATCTGGATACCAGTGATAGTTGGTCATGTCTTTTGGTGGCTAGTTGGTGCTCATGTATCCTGGTGGCTAGTTCCCTGCTGGTTTGTCCAATGTCATGTTGCAGTCCTTCAGGGTATTTTGTGTGTTACGTTCACAGTCAGCAGAACAAACATAATACACAAACCAGGATACATGACCGCTAGCTAGCCACCAAAAGACATGACAAACTATTACTGGTATCCAGACAAAGAGGGTCACTAGTTCAACTGGGAAATGCATCCAAGCTGGATCAGGCCAAACAAAGACATGTGCGGGAATTCCTAGAGGCCTGGTATTCAAACCTTAACTCCATTAACAAACACATAGATTTGGACCCATTTACCAACCATTTGGAAATGGAACCGGAAATTATGTCACCCATCATAAGGAGCCATGACACAAGTAGCAAGCAGAACAGAATACCAACGCTTTATGGGAAGCTCACTAATGATGTTACCTAACAAGGTGATGAAACGTCTGAGAATAAACCCACCAGCTCAGTGAGCAAACCAACCATGTTAGTTAATAATGTTAGATACTGATAAAGTACTTGGTTGGGGTGGGGAGGAGGGGGACAGAATATGTAGAGATAGGTTTTTAAAACCCTATATAAATAAGCAAATGCTATGATATAGCTGTAACTCAGTTAGCAAGAGATATAGCTTTGCTAATCGGTTGCAATTTGTACAGCTCAGAACATGTAACTCCATATGAAATCTTACAATCATGTACCTATTATTAATAAATCTTTTTAAAGGTAATGTAGATGTCTGGCCTGAGCTTGTTTGGAGAAGTACAGTCTAAAATAGCTGCTTCCACTATTACCTCCACAGAAGTATTGAGCTCAATATTATCATGATTTGAGAATTTGATTTCAAGTTTAAAATCTGGAAAGAAAAACCTCTTAATAGTAAAACCAAGTATAAAGCTTGTTGTAAAGATGCAACTGGATTACTAATTTTCTTTAGGGAATGATAATACTGTTCTAATCAGCCTGGTTGGTGTGTACTCCAGTCCCTTTGCAACATTGTTGACTGTTCCCTGCTCTTTGAGATGAGCTAGTCAGCCACTTAATTGTAGTAACTAGATGTTGCCACTAAATGATAACTTTACTGGTGATGCTTATTATCTGTGAATGAATATACTACTAAAAATCCACATGGGATGACACAAGCTGACATTTTACCAGCAGTGATGAAGTCCTGATGTTGGTGCATAAAGTGGGGAGAATGGGTACCCAAGTTGGGTGGGGGGGCTGGTGTTGATGTCAGAAATCAGATAGTGATATTGTCAGGGCTGGCACTTGTAGGAGCTAGGCTGTAAGAACACATTTATTGCCTCAGGCATGCTTCTTGCCATCTTCAATTGACAGCCAACAGTTATCTTAAATTCAGTTGCCTGCAGGAAACGGTGTAAACCCTGACATCCAACCATTCAAGATTGTGAGATTGTCATGTAAAGTTAATAGATTCATGGGATGTTTGTGAATAAAGAACCCATAATTCAATGAACCTAGCTGTGATCTGAAGATTGAGCAAAATTTGACTTCACAAATAACTTGTTTGGTTAAAATGAGAAAGAATTTTGGTCACAAGCTTAAATATGTAGTTTTTTTTGTATCTGACAGTGCTGTAATACTCTTTGTAACTTTTATTGGTCAGTATAATTTGTCCGGCTAATGAGAGTTGACCAGATATTTGCCAATTGAACAGCGGTCAATCTATGCCAGCATAGAAAACTGATAAGGGCTGCATTAAGCTCTAAGTTGTATAAATGTTGGATAGTTACTGTTTTTTCAAGGTGGTAGTATAATTATTGCACTGTATCACAGCATTTAGTTCTGATACATATTAAAGCATTCTAAAGGGAAGGAAAGCTTTAGTATCTTCATCCCTCTGCATTTCTTTTTGAAAAATGGTGATTCTACTCTTGCCATCACCACTAAATAATGTTTCTACAGAGAAGTGAAATATGGAAAGAACTTGATCATTCTTTTCTCTCTCTTTTTCTGCTTGTATGTATAATATATGCTAAAGTGATTGTTTATATAAGGAGGTCCTGCTTGTAAAATGGCATCACAATTAGCTAATTAATAATTATTTGGAGACACAACACTGTATTTCCTACTTTTAAAAAGATTAAACAGCACAGAGCTTTGAGGGATTGTGAAATATATTAAAATTGAATTTAGCCCAAAGAATTAATATATTGAAGTCACAGAATTTTGAAATCTGTGGGATATTTGATTGATAAAATTCTAGATGAAAATGCTTACAAGACACAAAGTAAAACACAACAGTGTTGAAATGAACCATTCATTCTAAGTAACACTGTCACAACAGTAAATGTCAATACTATTTAGCTGTCACACCATGAAGTTACGGTAACCATTCATAAGGGTATGTAATTACTTGTGTTTTACATATTCACCTGCCATTCTTAACACTTTCTTTGTAATCACACAAGTTATTTATTATGAAGTGGCCACTAAAAGCTCACATCATAATCACAAATACATAGGTGCAAAAGAAGCTTTCATTCTCAATTTTCATTTCATATACTTAAGTGTGAGCTTTCAATTAATTTACTTGTAGTGTTTATGTGGGATAAATCTGCATGAATTTACTCAATGATTCCATTATAATGTTTTCAAATGAAAAATCTAATACAAAGTAATAGTTACTGTCTCTGGAAACAAAAATTATGCACAAATAAGATTTCTGAATATGTTTTACAGAAAGAATTTCAGCTTAATTTGGTGTAGTACTTTCAATCTGTAAATGGAGTACTACATATTAATATGGTAATGTATTCCCCTTGTCCAGGACCAGTCTAATTATTTGAACTATCCGGTAATAATACCAAGAAAAACTATTTTAGGAACCCAAGTAGTTGAGACATAATTATGTTTTGTCACTTATTCTGGACAATACTATCAATTTATCTGCTTGCTTCTTATATTGATGACAATAGCAAGAAACTTTAAGGAAAATGTGTAAGATTAAATTGTAAGCCCTAAGTTTGCAATTTATCCAACATTCAAATTAGATTTCATTTAGCTTAATCATAAAGTGCATTTTTTGGTGGACGCTAAAGAGCTGGGAGAGTGGCAGTGGTCTTCTGAGGAGGAAGATGAGGATTTTGAACAGGAGGGACATCACAGTAGAGTGCAGTATCAGACACCAGGAGCCAACTGTTAGTATAGGACAACTTCTACATTCTACTGGGTAGAATTTTAGCAAAAACTGACCAACTGCCAATTTCAGGGAAGACTTACTTAATACTCTGTTCCAATAAATGTGAACTAGGAATAACAAGATGATGGATTAAGGAATAACAAGATGATGGATTAGGAATAACAAGATGATGGATTAGGAATAACAAGATGATGGATTGAGGAATAACAAGATGATGGATTACTGGGCTAATGGTAGGCTACTTGGTAGTGTGGATGAGCAGAGGGATCTTGGTGTCCATGTACACAGATCTCTGAAAGTTGCCACCCAGGTAAATAGTGCTGTGAGGAAGGCATATGGTGTACTGGGCTTTATTGGCAGAGGAATTGAGTTCCGGAGTCCTGAGGTCATGTTGCAGTTGTATAAGACTCTGGTGAGGCCTCATCTGGAGTATTGTGTGCAGTTTTGGTCGCCTTACTATAGGAAGGATGTGGAAGCTTTAGAACGAGTGCAGAGGAGGTTTACCAGGATGTTGCCTGGAATGGTAGGAAAATCTTATGAGGAAAGGCTGAGGCACTTGGGGCTGTTCTCATTGGAGAAGAGAAGGTTTAGGGGAGATCTGATAGAAGTGTATAAGATGATTAGGGGTTTAGGTAGGGTAGATACTAAGAACCTTTTACCGCTAATGGAGTCAGGTGTTACTAGGGGACATAGCTTTAAATTAAGGGGTGGTAGGTATAGGACAGATGTTAGGGGTAGATTCTTCACACAGCGGGTTGTGAGTTCATGGAATGCCCTGCCCGTATCAGTGGTGAACTCTTCTTCTTTATGGTCATTTAAGCGGGCATTGGATAGGCATTTGGAAGTTATTGGGCTAGTATAGGTTAGGTAGGATTCGGTCGGCGCAACATCGAGGGCCGAAGGGCCTGTACTGCGCTGTATCCTTCTATGTTCTATGTTCTATGTTCTATGGGTGTAGTGCTTACTTATTGACTGTAGTTATTGCTCAAGAAGCTAGCAGTCCCTCTTTGTTCTTAGAAACAATGCAGCATTTTTTGTCACTTTTTGCTGTTGCTGAATAAAAGTATATTTTTTCAATCAACAAAAGCTTTCCGAATGTGATGCTCACAAATAAGATGCTGTTAGGCTATACTGTGCAGTAGGGAAACAGCAGCACTCCCTTAGGTATCGAAGATGGTATTGTGCTAAGGGTAGTAACCTGTGTATTTTGATTGTCACAGCTACAGTTACCATGACCATTGATCAGATAAATAATGATGTAAAATAGCAATGCAATAAAATATGAATGTGCATCTGTGTATGCAAATGAAGTGTCACTCTTGCCATTAATGCGCCCTCAGAAGCTTTCTTTTATCATTCTCCTCCCACCACAATCACTGTGAAGGAAAGCTCCTGGCTAGCCAGTGCTTGACTTGGTGCATGGCAGAGCTTTAAAATGTGCCACAGCTGGTAATCACAGGAGGTCAGGAAGTGGAAAGTAAATGCCAGTCTGGCTGAATTGTTGATAGTGTAGATGGAGTATATTAGATGGATTATGTGGTGCATGTGTACTGAAGTGAGCTGTACAGAATTGCACGAGAGAACGCACTAGAGCTCACAGAGAGAAACCATTCATGAGTTTCACTGAAATTGACACTTGGTCCGTTTTTGCTAAAATTCCACCCAATGGAACGTACAACTTGTCCTATACTAACAGTTGCTTTGAACAGCAAAGCAGAGACAGATGTGAACTGATAACAAGTAACTGGAAATCTCTTTCCCTACCTATCTGCAAAGTCAGCCTATATTAAAAAGCAACTTTGGACAATAACCATTCATTGAGAACTCAGGGATAGCTGCAACCTTTGATACTGCAGAGGTCATAAGGCAAAAGTTAATGATCTCTGATTTAAAATTTAACACTTCAAAAACTCTATTGACTTTGCTTTAAAAAATTACTGGATTGCCTGTTCTTGTCTGTAACGTTTTTTAAAGTGTGTATATCTATGTTTTATGTTGTATTTTTGTTTTTCAGGTTAATAGATAATAACATTGGTCATTCTTAATTAAAGGAAACCTTGACATTTAATTCCTTCATTTTGCTCTATTTAGTTACATTTAATTGAAATATAATACTCCTTACGTTAAAAAAAGGAATTCAGATTATTTTTTGTGACCGACCAAGAGGTGAGTTAAAAGGAACCAACTTTGCATTCCTGCTCCTCATAATAACACATGGTTTAAAATGATTTCTATGAATTAATGTTATATCTAATTAGAATATTCACAAACGAAAATAACATTGTGATTCAGAAATGTTGAATGAGTTAAAATTGTTGACAAAATGATTATATTGTTGATATGTCCTATACCTCAATTCCTCTCTATAAAAACCTCAAGTAGTTTCTGCTGCATCAAAACCACTTTAAGATTATTTGATGATACAGTCAATTGCAAGAATATGCCACAGTCCCTTCAAATCTTTGAGACAAGAACTGTTAGAACATCCTATGAGAGAGGTATGTATTAACCTTGTAGATCATATTTTACCATTTGCTAGCTCAGAACCCACTCTTTCCTGGCTCTAGTCTCTGGTCATTCTTGCTCAGCTACATATGTTGCAGTTGCTCTCACATGCTTCTTTCCTGCCATATTCAACTCTCTATCCAATATCTAGCATCTAGTTTATGTACTGTTCTTCAAAAAGAAAAATAATAAAGCACAAGTTGCTTAATCAATGAAGAAACATCTGAAAGAATTTGAATAGCAAGGTGGAATGTATAAAGTAGAAAACAAACACAAAGCAGAAGCAGGCAGTATTTTCAAAAGAGAGAGAAAAAGTACCAAAATATTTGAAGCCAAGTGAGATATACATTCAGGTTAGAGCTTAAGACAGATGAGATGTTAATTGGGATATTGTGAATGGTTTAATAGATATTGGGCATAATTGTCCATGCCAGGAGATAGCATGCCTCAAGGCAGAAAGTGAACTTAATTAGGTGAAGTGATGACACACCAAAACACATTCCTACCTTGTCCGAATTAAGCTCTGTAAGTTCCTTAAGTTCTGTAAGGCCATACCTCAACCTTTCCAACTAACTGCCAAGTGAGGACCTCACATGACCAATTAATGACCATTTAGGGCTTATTTCTACCTGGGCTTTAGAAAGCCATGATTCTCTTCTGTCTTAGTTTCTGACCCTCAACTGCAGAAACTCCCTCAAACATCTTTTATACTGCTTATTGACAATTCCCGTCCTAGTAATCCAGGGCATGTGACGTGTTGTCCCAACAGCAGCATTGCCTCCTCATGCCATAATCTGGAACTGTCGGCTTCTGATGGGCCAGCAAGTCGTAATTCCAGCAGAAAGCCCACCAGCCAATCAGCTGCCTGATTGTGAAACAATCCATCCAGCTATCTCATTGTAGACTGTCAGTTTCCTTTCCTGGAAACTCTCCTATTTTCTGAATTCACCAAAGAGGGGAAGATGTTAGCCATTAAAATAGATATGTTTCTAATTGTCTATGAGGATCTTTTCAAGGTGAAAGCAGAAACTTTGTAGATTTTGTATGTGTAGTGTTTGAAAATAAAGCAAGGCAAATTAAATGTCGCAGCTGGCTTAATTTGTTTTATCAAAAATAAAAATACTAACATTAAAGAAGTTTAGTATAGAATATAAATGTCTGGAGCACATTTGCATGTACAATGGTAGATCAGACTATTCCTTTGATCCTGCTTTGTTGTATTTCCTCTCCCTGTGCAAAAAAGTATCAACATCAACTTTATGTGAGTGCAATACTTGAGTTCAGTAATTCAAAATTAAGCCTGCAAGTATCATACCTTCAAGTAATAAAGGACAGTGTAATTTGATAGCAAAATGAGGAATTTTTCAGTTTATTTGGTGTGTACATTTTGAGAATTTTTATGTTTAGTTCAGATCGAATATAATATCTAATCTCCTGACCACAGAGCTGTCAAAGGGAATTGGATGTAAACTATAGGCTATGATTCCTTCATTTATCAATGTTATTGAAATATCAGCGTGATTACAAAGCAGTATTCTTCCACTTGATACATATTTCAAAAGGTAACATTAGTTAATGATATAAAGTATACAAAGCACTTCTTTTTAGCTAAATTGTCAAAATTCCTATTTTGCTACCTCCTGTTAAATAATGTCACATGTGGCAAGATATAACTATCCTGCTAACATGCATCATCCCCATATGTTGCATTTTCAGTTGAATTATCTTCTGTCAAATTAACTTGATTTAATTTGACATGTTGGATAATCACCCCAGTAATAGGGAATCATGGGCATATATGCATTTTGTTATATTGTTGTATCACTCCAACCAGATAATTAGACATGGGAATCATTCAGTGACAGCATTTTAATTTGACTTCTCTGAAATCTATTTACGTAATTTTGTATGCTGTCACATTATGCCAAATAATGTCACATAATTTACAGACTTAGTTGCTTAATTTGTAAATAATAGTCACTGTAAGTACAATAAGATCCATAAATTAACTGACTAAAGATAAATTATCCAACTAATTCAATAATAGCAAGTGCTGATTTCCAAAGCAGTTAATGTAAATAAGGGGCATGATGCAAATCTAATTTCAGAGATCGGTAATAATATATTGCTGTTATACAACAACAGAGGAAAAAGGACGATAGAATCTACAGTTATCACATTGTACAGTCTTGTGCTGGAAAGTGAGACAATCTAGATAGCTGTGGATTCCAAGGGTGACCTAAGTTGTTTAAATGCCTACCATGAGAGAACTGCTCATGATCAGGAATGAGCATACAGTCTTCTCGTAGTGATGCAATTAGATTAATTGAGATATACAGCACAGAAAAAGACACTTCGGTCCAACTTGTCCATGCAGCCCAGATATTCTAACCAAATTTTGTCCCATTTACCAGCATTTGGCCCATATCCCTATAAGCTCCTATTATTTATATACCTATCCAGATGCCTTTTAAATGTTGCAATTGTATCAGCCTCCATCACTTCCTCAGGTAGCTCATTGCATACACGCATTACCCTCTGCATGAAAACATTGCCCCTTAGGTCTCTTTTGTATCTTTCCCCTCTCACCCTGAACCATGCCCTCTAGTTCTGGACTCGCCCATTCCGGAAAAAGACCTTGTCTCTTTACCCATCCATGTCTTTTACGATTTTACAAACCTCTATAAGGTCATCCCTCAGCCTCCAACACTCCAGGGAAAACAGCCCAAGCCCATTCAGCCTTTCCCTGTAGCTGAAATTCTCCAAACCTGGCCACAACCTTGTCAATCTTTTCTGAACCCTTTCAAGGTTCACAACATCCTTTCAATAGGAAGGAAACCAGAATTGCACACAATATTCCAAAAGCAGCTGTACCAATGCCCTGTACAGCACAACATGACATCCCAATTCTGATACTCAGTGCTCTGACCAATAATGGAAAGCATACCAAGTGCCTTCTTCACTTTCCTATCTATCTGTGACTCTACTTTCAAGGAGATATGAACCTGCACTCCAAAGTCTCTTTGTTCAGCAACACTTCGTAGGATTTTACCATTAAATATAAAAGTCCTGCTCTGATTTGCTTTTCCAAAATGCAGCACCTCACATTTATCTAAATTAAACTCATCTGCCAATCCTCAGCCCATTGGCCCATCTGATCAAGATCCCATTGTAAACTGAGGTAACCTTCTTCGATGTCCACTACATCTCCAATTTTAGTGTCATCTGTAATTTTACCAACTATACCTCCTATTTGGTCACATCCAAATCATTTATATGAATGATGATTAGATTAGATTAGATTGCTTACAGTGTGGAAACAGGCCCTTCGGCCCAATAAGTTCACACCGATCCGCCGAAGCGCAACCCACCCATTCCCGTACATTTACCCCTTTTACCCATCACTACGGGCAATTTAGCATGGCCAAAAGCAGAAGACTTAGCTCTGATCCTTGTGGTACACCTCTGGTCACAGGCCTCCAGTCTGAAAAGCAATCCTCCACCACCACCCTCTGTCTTCTATCTTCAAACCAGTGAATCTCATGGAATCTCATGTATTCCATGAGATTTGACCAGAGTCTTATGAGGAACTTGTCGAACGCCTTACTGAAGTCCATCTAGATCACATCTACTGCTCTGTCCTTATCAATCCTCTTTGTTACTTCTTCAAAAAACTCATTCAAGTTCATTAGACATCACCTCCTACACACAAAGCCATGCTGATAATCCCTAGTCAGCCCTTGCCTTTCCAAATACATATAAATGCTGTCCCTCAGAATTCCTTCCAATAACTTGCCCACCACTGATGTCAGGCTCAGCGGTTTATAGTCCTCTGGCTTTTCCTTACTACCTTTCTTAAGTAGTGGCACCACATTAGCCAACCTCCAGTTTTCCGACACCTTGCCTGTGACTATCGATGCAACAAATATCTCAGCAAGGGGTCTAGCAATCACTTCACTTGCTTCACACAGAGTTGTAGAGTACACCTGATCAGGTCCTGGGGATTTATCCACTTTTATGCATTTCAAGACATCCAGCGCCACCTCATTTGTAATATGGACATCTATTTCCCCACATTCTATACCTCCCATGTCATTCTCCAAGTAAAAGCTGATGCAAAATACTCATTTAGTATCTCCCCATCTCCTGCGGCTCCACACATAGGCTGCTTTGCTGATCTTTGAGGGGACCTATTATCTCCCTAGTTACCCTTTTGCCCTTTGAGTTCTCCGTAACTCTACTTGCCAAAGCTATTTTTATGTCTTTTTTTTTGCCCTCCTCATTTCTCTCTTAAATATTCTCCTACTGCCTTTATACTATTCTAATGATTCTCTCGATCTCTCCTGTCTATACTTGTCATTCGTTTCCTTCTTTTTCTCAACCAATACCTCAATTTCTCTAGTCATCCAGCATTCCCTACACCTACCAGCCTTTCCTTTCACCCTAACAGGAATATACTGTATCAAGACTCTCGTTTTCTCATTTTTGAAGCCTTCCCATTTTCCATTGCAATTATTTTTCCATTTTCTGAAATTGCCTTTCTCACCATCAAGAATACCTGTCTCCATCTCTGATATACCACCTGCCACAGCTAATCAACTTCATTCATGTTTTTGTTACTTATACATTTGACTGCCCCCACATTCTTCCCATGTCCCCAACTACATAAAGTTGAACTAATCCAAACGTTTGCTGTCTGTATCTTACCTTGCACCAAGTCTTGTTCACCCATCACACTTGTACACAGACACCTAAATAGTTTTTGGCACTAGCAATATCTTAATGTTAAAATTGACATCCTGGATTTCTAATCCATCCTTGCCCTCCCAACTTTTTAGCTTTGTAACCTCTTCCAAACCCAGAATGCCCAAGATAGCTATCTTTAAATCCTGTCATTTTCCACATCCCTAATTTTAATTGCCCTGCTATTCCTCTTCATTTTTCTACTCTTCCCTTTTCAGTTAATCCTTAATCTTATCTCTTTGATGCAAGCATTGGTGATCCATCCCATTATCTCTTTTTATGAATCTGTGACAAATATTATTTGATAATACTCATATGAAATGCCTTGTTTATCCACATTAAAATGCTATGTAAATGCAAATTATTGGTGTTTCTTCAACTGTTTTCACAACATGGCAATCAGATAGCACTCATGGAATGAAGAACTCGACCTAAATATGCACATCAAAGTCTAAGTTCAAAGACACTGAGGAGTTTCTTGAATTTCATACAAAGATTAGTTTTCAGGCAGTTTAAAGTCTTATTTTGGTCAAGAATTATTTCATTCATACTTTTATTTCTCCAAAACATACATTTTGCAAATAAACATCACGGCTGTTTATAAAAAAAAGTACATTTTAAAGGCACGTTATTGTTGTGTCAAAACATCCCAATATATTTTATATCCAACAGATTACTTAGAAGATTTTTTTTATGAACTAGTTGAATTTTGCACACAGCAAGATTAAAAAAAACCCATGAATAATCTGTTTTTGGTTGTATTTACTGAGGGATGAATATTTAAGGAAATAACAAGAACTTTCTTCTCTGCCTTGTATATTAGCTTGTGATCTTTTGCATCCGTCTGTATCTGTAAGCAGAAGTTTCAGTTTGATGTCATGTCTCAAAGATATAAACTGCAGTTTTTTTTAGGGCTTGCAATGTACTCCTGGTGCAAATTACAGAGTATAGGATAATTAAAATCTGAAAGATGTAGTAAATTCCAGATGTGCGTTTTGATTAGGATCAGAGGCTGATTTACAGTGGGGCCTAAAGAAGGATGCACCCTCTGTCCAGCACATACTAGCATCATGAGGAGGTTGTGCTAGTGGCGTGAATTTCATAGTGGACTTCCAATGCCTTCAACGTTTGAGCCGTGATCTGAACTTTGGGAAAGAATCTATGTCATGTTCATTGTTGGTTTAACAATGAGTCTTCAAATCAAGACCTGGAAGATTTCTGAGGTTGCCTGTTCCAATTCTTTTATCAGCACATTTATCCAAAACCACTTAGCCACCATTCCTCATTTCTATACTCTCAGATATATTTGTGCATTTTACGTATAAAACGGGTGAGGAGTGGAGAAGTATGTAGTAGTTCAAAGAACTTCAAAGTACACAAAACTTCAGTGTTAAAACAATCTGACAGGAGTTCCAAGATGGCAGCAATCTGAATGGACTGCTTTGCTGGGCTCTGCATCACAGCACAAGCTTTAACCCATCTCACTCAAACTATTTCACTAAATTATAATACTGAAATAGTTATAGAATCTCGATTGATCCCCTTTTTCTCTGTGGAATTGACAAACAACGGAAAAGGATCGAGAATGTCCCAACATGTGGGGCACCTATTAGTGGCACCTAGTTTGTCTGCAGGTGCGACTATAGCAACACACACACACACACAGACACACACACACACACACACACACACACACACACACACACACACACACACACACACACACACACACACACACACAGTTTGATGGACCCAGTTTCTCACCAGGCCTTGTCGAGGAGCTCAGGAAGTTGTGCAAAAAGCTCGAAGACAAGATCGAAGAAAAGTTTAACAGTAAGTTGGCCTAGCTCTCTGCATAATTTAAAAACATAATCAGCAGTTTTCAAGCGCCGAACATGACGTCGAGTGTCAAACCACAATGGCAGAGACCGTGATTGTTGCACCCAAAGATCGGATCCAAGCCCTTGAAAAGCAGGTCCATAATTTAATTGATCAAGTTGATGATTTCGAGAGTAGGGGCAGGATGAAAAATCTTCGAGTAAAAAATGAGGTCTGCAGATGCTGGAGATCTCCCCCCTAGTCCCTCCTCCCTACCTTTTATCTTAGCCTGCTTGGCTCTCTCTCTCTTATTCCTGATGAAGGGCTTATGCTCGAAACGTCGAATTCTCTATTCCTGAGATGCTGCCTGGCCTGCTGTGCTTTGACCAGCAACACATTTGCAGCAGGATGAAAAATGTTCATTTCTTTGGTCTGCTGGAGGGGATGGAAGGCGGTCAGCCAGTAACATATTTTAAGAACTGACTGCTGCAATTCCTCAACTTAGACGTTGAACAGGGTGGGTGAAAATTGAAAGAGCTCACCAGGTTATGGCACGCAGGTCAGGTTCAGACCAGTGCTCGTGCGGTTTCACCGCTACAGGGGCAAACAAAGAATCATGGAAGCCTCCAGAACCCAGGGAAAGATCCAAAGACCTTAGATCACGAGGGCTCCAGGATCATGTTTTGTCAGGAGTTCTTGGCGGCAGTGATCCAGAAAAGAAAATCTTTTGATGATAGCAAAAAAAAATTAAGGGGTCTTGGGATCCAGTACACTTTAAAGTACCCAGCAGTGCTTAGGTTTGCCTTCAATGGATCTGCTTACTCATTCGACTCTCCAGGGAAAGCAAAACTTTATGGACACTTTAAATTAGACTGGACGATTTAATAGATACAGAAAATAATGTTTTTTTCTTTTCAAAGGAAGTCTTGTTGGATTTTCTTCTGCTGCTAACCAGCATTAATTTCGACTTGGGGATGGACAGAGTACTCACTTTTAATTCCTTCCTCAACGCTACTATTTTTTTCTCTTTTTGCTTGTATCTATGGTGCAGCTGTAGGTAGAAGGAGGTCGGCAGGTGTTTGCAATGGCTAGATGCCTAACTACGGGCAGTTCAAGCCCGGTTTTTGTATTCAATTGCCCTGGTTGCCATATTGGCAATGGGGCAGAAGACAAGGTTTTGGGATGTGTAGTGCCTCCTTTGGGTAGGGGGTAAGTGCCCCTACTCAGTGCCATTAGCACTTTTTATTTTGTTTTGTTTTTTAGTTCTTGTTGTACATAGTTTTTGAAAGTTTTGAAGTTTTGTTAGTTGTAGCTGATTTAGTCTGTATAGTTTTTATGTTTTGTGGATTTGCTTTCATCAAGGCTCAGTGATTTTGTGATTTGAATTCTTCCTTTCTGGAGTCCAAATGTTGCTACAGATTGTTACGGCTAATGGTTATGGTGAATGGTGTACCTTGAACACCAAGGAGAGCCACTCGCCAGTCAAGAGGAAAAAGTCTTAAAGGAAGAGGGTAGGTAGTGCCCTAGTGCAGGATATGCACCTAGATGATTGGGAATTTTTGAAATTAGAACAGAGTAGGTTCTATTGGGTTTACTTCTTATCTTTTAATATTAGGAGTAGAGGAGTGGCTATACTTGTTAGGAAGAACCTCCCATTTAAGTTACTGGATTGTATTAAAAATGTATATGGAAGGTTCATAATCCTCAAAGCCATGATATATGGAGAAGAATACAGTATTTTAAATGTTTGCTGTGCCCCTACTCATCCCGTTAAATTTCTGGTAGATGCATTTTCCAAATTGATTAACCTTTTGTTGCAGCACATTATTATGGTGGTGGGGGGGGGGGGGGGGGGGGGGGCGGAATTATAACTGTCTTATGGATCCCATGGTAGACAGAATGCCCAAAGGCCACTAATACCTTCTTTACAATCTCAACAATTAGTTGACTTATGTGCAGATCTAGAACTAACTGGATGGCTCCACCCCATAAGCAGGAAGTTAACATTCTTCTCCAATCCACACAGGTGTCACACTAGGATTGACCTCTTTCTAACCCCTGCAGCTCTCCTGGGTTCGGTGGCTTTCTGTACAATAGGGAATATTACCCTCTCTAATCATGCAACATTATACTTATTAGTTAAGATTAAGGGCAATATAACAATATATCTGGGATACTGACGAATGGATTCCTTCATTCTTAAGAATAGTAAGTTCATTGAGTATTTCTCCAATGAATTCAGAGCTTTTCTAGCCATTAATTCAGTCTAGGCCAGTAACCTATCCATCCATCCTCTGGGAAACTGCTAAAGCTTATGCTGGGGGATAATTATTTCCTACTCAACCAGTAAGAAGCGACAGAAGGGAAAGCAGCAATGCTTGCTTGAAACACGGTTGAAAGCAGTCAAGGAGGCGTACTTCAATAGACCCTCAGTGGTTAAGCTACAGAGGGTCACAGCGCTTTGATCTACACTGAACTCCGTGCTCACACGGACAGCCAAAAAAAACTCACTTTTTTTAAACAAAGGTTGTTTGAGCATGATGATAAACCAGGCAAGTACTTAGCATACCTTGTCAGGAAAAGGACTTCAATCAGGGAAGGGACTGCAACCCATACTGTGATTCTACAAAGATTTATGCAGCATTTTGGAGATTTTACTCTGAATTATATCAGTCTGAATGCTGTGAGGATGAGTGGGTTAAGATGGAGTCTTTTTTTCAAGAACCTGGATCTTCCAGGTGTAACCCCCGAGCAAGAGTCTTTCCTTAAAGCCCATTATCAGTGTGGGAGGTGCAGGAGGCTGGGAAGCAGCTTCAGAGCAGAAAGGTGCCGGGTACTGATGGACTTACTAGTGAATTAGTATACCGGGTTTCCAACCAGGTATAATGGATTCTGGGTTTAAACTCTGGGCAACAAGGTGTGTGTCTTGCCTGGGTGACTTCGTTGAGGGGGAAACAATGACGTCCTTTGATCAATTGACTTGGTAGTACAGACTACCTAGCAGCGACCTCTTTTGTTTTCTTCAAATCAGGGTTTTCATTCAAAAAAGAATGGCACTTCTAACTGATCCTTATTGATCTGATACAGAGCAGAGGGTGCATATCGCTAAGAACACACTTTCTGTCAACATTCTTTATCGCCTGTTGGGGGGGTGACCCTTCAGGCGAGGTTGTGCAGCTTTGTAAGGTCTGGGAGAGAGAGCTAGGAGTCAAGATCTTCTCTGAGACATGGGAGGAATATTTGGAAAAATGCAAGAAAGATTTCGATTTGTAACAGGACCCATGCCCTACAGCTGAAGATTCTCCACAAGGCCCATCTGGCCCCAGATCGCCTCACAAAATTCAAAGTGGAAGTATGCTCAACATGTCCCTAACGCAGCAAAATGAGCACAGAATCTCTCACTCATTGCCTTTGGTTCTGCCGCAGGCTCTGGACATATAGGAGCGCTGTGATAAGTGCAATACAGAGGATCTTGGGGACAGAATTGAAGACGGACCATGCCTCTCTTCTGGGTCTGCCCAGTGTACTTCCTTTAGATGCACGTGGGAAGAGACTTTTCAATATCCTTACTTTTTGCCCAAGGAGAAACATTTTGCATTGTTGAGTATCTGAAAACCCCCCAGGTCCGTCGGGTTGGCGTAAGTTAGTCATATTGCATATCCCTCTGGATTTTCTTACAAGTATGGTACACCAAAAAACTAAGAATTTTTATAAGACGTGGCAGCCCTTTTTGGATTAACTGGACACAGATTTATCTGCCGGCCAAATAAGGGCTTTTATATAGCCATGATGGTCATGTTTAGTGGATCTAATACCCTGAGAGGAAGAATTATGAACATGTGAATATGTGCAAGTTAGTGCTCTCAATAGTTGAGAGTTTTTGTTTTGTCACGGTGAGTCATATTATTTATTTATTTATTTATCTAGTTGTTTCTTTTTACATGTGTGTACTTGAGTGTAGTCCTGTTCTTTTTGCATTGTTGTGATTTGCATTGTTTTGGTTTAATGTAATACTAAAAAAATCTCTTTCAATAAAAATAGAAAAAAATCAAACTGACACTACGGTATGTTTCATCTTCTAGATAGATAACTAATAGTTCATGATGGGTATTCCATTTAACCTGCAGTGCAAAATATTGAGTTAAATGGAACACCTGCTAATCTTACAATATCTTAGTCCAGTGTATGCAAATGAAAGGTGATAACTTTCAGCCATATGAGAAATAGACCTACTTAGGGAACTTATATTGTCTTGTGAACTCATATAAAGAATCGTTTGGACAAGATGCAGTTAGTGAGCAGTAAAGGAGGATGATTGTTACCTGCAGATCAAATCTACTGTGCACAGTCTAAATTTAAGAACAGCATTTGTGAATGTGTACAGTGGAGTTTAAATGAAGCATAAGCAGAGAATTAAAAATGGCATCCAGGGGAAGAGTGTCATTAAGCTGTAATATACGGACTGAGAATGAAGACGGATAACAATGCAGATTTAAAGGAAAGAAAGTAAGTGCACAAAGAAAGAGATGGAAGCAAGTGCATGACAGCACAACTCAGCGCTGATTATGAAATTAAGAACCTAAAAATAAACAAGCACAGGATAACATCTGGCATTGAGGGGAACTGTTCATGCTTACTACCTGCAGTTTGTAAATCAGAAGAATGTATAGGATAAAGGGGAGGTGGAATGTGAGAAGAAGGAATTTAATGGTTCTTGCTCTTTCCCTGGAAACAGCCTCAGCAATGGGAGTCACAATTATAGCCAACATTGTTTCATTCATGAGGTCAGAACATATAGATCAACATATCATTCCTCCCCACCATCCCCCCCCCCACCCACCCACCCCGTTCCAGTTAGCTGTTCTCGTTATATCACCCTATCCTGTATAGTGTGCCAGTGAGTGGAGTGGAATGTGCTCTCGTGATATGTAGTTGAATAACAGTCGAAGAATAAACATGCTTTGAGCCAAATTTGAATCTTGTAGCAGTATTAAGTGTATGGTCGAGCTCTTAGTTTCCAGGTATGAGTCCTGATTAATAGATATTGTTTGTAAGGGAATGATGGACATTTGACGACTTGAACAGTATCCAAGATCATTTGTACGGCTGGCAGGATTTATCATTTGAACTTGCATTCACTGACCTTAACCACTCATCTGAGGTCATGAACTTTATTTTTAGATTCCCTACAGTGTGGAAACAGGCCCTTCGGTCCAACCAGCCCACACTGACCCTCCGAAGAGTAACCCACCCAGACCTATTTCCCTCTAATGCACCAACACTATGGGCAATTTAGTATGGCCAATTCACCTGATCTGCACATCTTTGGATTGTGGGAGGAAACTCGCACAGATGCGGGGAGAATGTGCAAACTCCACACAGACTGTTGCCCAAGGCTGGAATCAAACCTGGGACCCTGGTGCTGTGAGGCAGCAGTGCTAACCACTCAGCCACTGTGCTGCCACAAGTTCTGCAGCACAAGTTCTCTCGACTCAACTGATGGCATTGACATCCACAGCAAACTGCTCCTATTACTTTCTGAGCATTTGTAAAAACATTATCTCAAGATGCGGGTGCTGCTGGCTGCACCAGCTCTGTTGTCCATTCTCAATCCATCCTTGAGAAGATGGTGATGAACTGCTTTCTTGAAACATTGCTGTCCATGTGCTGTATGTAGATGTTATGGACCAGGCCAGACCCCCTCAAAATATTTCAAAGAAGTAGCCCAGACCCTAACTTTGCTAGTTGTTTTAAGTGACTGTACAGTGGATATTCTAGGCCCAACCAGTTAGCTTTAAACAAAACAGAATTTATTTGCAAGATTACCGAATGAAACACAAACAAAAGAGAACAGAATATAGAATAACAACCTCTTCGAAAATCCAAACAACTCTATGGCAATGATGCTGTTCCAAATTCATGCAACAATCCCCATAAAAACCCCTCGGCAAAAAAGGTAAAATCAAACACAGAGAGATGACAGAGAGATTCAGCACGGAGCACCTTTTTCCATGGAGCTGTTTCTTTGACCAGCAGCATCAAAAAACTGACTGCGTGCAATGAACAGCCAGACTACTTAAACCCAAACCAAACCAAACCAAACCAGAGAAAAGCTGAGCTGGGAGAACTGGCCACTCCTCTTCCATTGTACAAGTGTTTTTTTTAATTTAAAAGTTTCTTCAAGTAGATCAACCCAAACATTTTGGCTACTCTGCTTCATATGACACTTTTGAAAAAAACCAAAGACAACACAACCTTGTTAAAGGAGCGGCATTATCACATAGACCCACAATGCCATTAGGAAGGGAGCTCCAGGATTTTGACCCAATGCCTGCTCTATGCTGAATGGTTGCTTTCCGCACTGTAGGGATTCTATGATTCTGTACCAGAAGAGTCACGTGGTGTGGGGATACATGACACCCCTCCCCATGTTCCACCACCTCCTTGAGAAACTCTATCCAGTGCAGCGTTAACCATCTCCCAAGTGATTATCATTATTCAATGTTTCACAAGCCATGTCTATTTTTTAAGAGAAAGTGAGGACTGCAGATGCTGGAGAGTCAGAGTTGAAAAGTGTGGTACTGGAAAAGTACAGCAGGTCAGGCAGCATCTGAGTAGCAGGAGAGTCGACGTTTCAGAATTCCTGTTGAAGGGCTTATGCTCTCCTGTTCCTCAGATGCTGCCTGACCTTTTGTGCTTTTCCGGCACCACACTTTTCGAGATCTACTTATTGGCCAACTTCTAACACAGAGTGCACTACTTGGCTGGTTTTAAGCAGTGCCGGCTCATTTTATTTGGTGCTAGCTACTCATGTTATTGGTTGGATGCCTAAGTGGAGGATTACTTTAAAAAAGAAGGCAACACAACGTTACCAAACTTTGAATAAATGGCTGCAAGTCCCTTTGTCCACTTTTCAGGGTATTACATTTTGCCCTATAGTCTTGAACTCTGTGTTTGCGAAAAAATTGACAATAAATAAATAAATGATTTCTTACTCAATTGGTACTTGTGTAAACTAGTGTGAACTAACAAGGAAAATATAATCCTGCATGTGATTAATATATTTTCAAGCTCAGAGGTGTTAACATCTGAGGCAGTTAAGCTTTAGGAGCCCCATGCAGATATGGGATATTTCAATTTTCCAGTATATGTACTTCCAGCATTGCTATGCCAAAGTAGAAGATTTAATCCCATGAGATCAGCTGTGACTTTATTAAATGACAGAGTAGGCTCGAGGGGACAAATGGCCTACTCCTATTCCTAACATGTATTTTTATATGTTTGTGTGTATTTTTATATGTAGTAAAATCTTTTAACAGTCAATATGGAATTCAAAGTCTTCCTCAAAGATTCTGAGAATTGCTGTAATACTATAAATGGGAAGCTTCTCAGACATTTTACAATCTTTTTCTAATTCATCACAAGCTGAACATTTTAGTTGAATTAAACTATTTCCATTCAATTGCATTATTTTCTGGTTAGTTATTCACGGCCCTATAACTATTTCAATATTGTTTTATTGCACATAGAAGTGAAACAAAGTTAAGGAGAATAATTAAACTATCAAATATAAATCCTTTTATATGAAAAAGATTAGAATGATAACGTTGAAAAGAAAAATAAAATATTTAATGTAAGATTAGCATTTATTGGTGTGAATAAAATTAGATTACAAGTGATTCAGAAGAGAAGCATAATACAAATATAATACTTTTAGTATCTTTTTTCTTCATTATTAATTTACATGTCTAACAATAGAATGACATCTAATGTATTATCTTTGTTTTTATTCCAATTCTCTTGATAGAATGGAAGATAAAATGGAAATCCCAGTGCAGAACATCTCCTAGCAACCTAGACACACAGCAGTCCTCAAGTAGTTGAAGAATATTTTTCGTGGTATTTGACTGCATAAACAAACATATTCAAAATTATATGTTTAATACTCATAGTTCTTTCTCTTTAGGGATTTTATTTTGATTTAATATTTTGAATAGTATGCTCTATTCTGTTTGCTGTTCTGAAAATTATTACACAGCAATGAATTTCAACTAAATATATTTTTGCATTCTAGTGAGTACAGACCAATATTTTAATGTTGTATTCCAAAGAGTTTTAAAAATTATTTTGTTTTATTTTTCAGGATTCAGAAGTTTATCAATTATGTTTTCATAGATGGCAAAAACTTTAATTTTGAAATAATAAACCCTTTGTTGATTCAATACGGTAAAAAGAAGGCTCTTTTCAAGCAAACTAAAAGTAATTTCCAGAAATGGTAAGGAATTTATTATTCAAGATAATCTTTTGGCTTTTGCTTCACATTATTTGCCAGGTAATAAATTAAACTGGCAGTGGAACGATAAAAAGTTGTTCATCCAATTTGATTTCCTAACATTTGCATAGTCAATCAAATAGTCTGAAGATAAATTATGGTCTGGACTTAGCAGTAAAAATAATGGTGAAGCTCTCAATGTTCACTATTATGATGGTGTAAATCAAAAAGCAACTTCCGGTGATCACACACTGCAGCTAAATACAGAAATCAGGAAGCTGCTATTTTCCACACTGGTATCTTGCCAAGACAATCACCATTAGAATGCATGGAACTGCATAAGGTTGTTATCCTCTAAACCCATCAGAAAAAGTTAAAACTTGTCCACTGCAGTGTAATTGGAATTTCAAAGGCATGATCAGTTTTTATTGTTGCCAACCACATTTATAAATGTGAAGTCTTCATTCCTACAGGTTTTGATTTTGTATGAGATTTTAAAAACCCTAGTCTTTGTTTATCTCTGACATCTCCATCTCTTAGTCCCATCTTTCTTTCTCTCTCTGCATATTTTCTTTTCTGTACATGATTCAGTTTCGAATTAACTATTCCAATTCACGCTTCCTGATTTAGATTCTGCTCATTAAGAATTAGTCAGTCATGTTGGTTAAGGATATACAATTGCTTCCCCAGTTTGCACACATTCTAAATCCCCAGTAGGGGGTATTGCACTGAAATGAATTTGTAATTTCTGGCTGAATTTTACCAGAAATGATCTATTCCTATTTGTGCCAATTTTGGTGAGTTTCATGGAGGGTTTTTCTCTGTAAGCCCTTACGTATTTTCTCATGCTATGGTCCACAACTCATCTCATTAGCTGTGCAAATACTTCTACAGGTAACTTCCTTCTCATGAGAAGTGGAAATTCTTGCTGCTGCTGGGACCTTGCCTGCTGCTGGTGCCATTTTAAAGCCCAGCTGTGCACAAAGTCAAGTGCTGTCAGCCAGACTTTGCCCTTCAAAGTACGTGTAATGAGAGAGGAACTAAACAAAAATCTCTGAGGACACGTAAGTGGCATAGCTGACACTTCATTGCACACACAAGTGCCCATTTGTAAATGTATTGCTACGTAAGAATGAAATAACACAGGTTACTCATTCTTAGTGCCATCCCATTTTAGAACATTGTATAAGGGATGCTGAATGTCCCCTATAACCAGTAAAACCTAACATCTTGCCATTGTTTAATGTGGAGAAGTGAAGACTGCAGATGCTGGAGATCAGAGTCGAAGAGTGGCACTGGAAAAGCACAGCAGGTGAGGCAGCATCCGAGGAGCAGGAGAATTCACATTTCAGGCATAAGCCCTTCATCATTAAGATGAAGTTTCCTGATGAAGGGCTTATGACTGAAACATCGATTCTCCTGCTTCTTGGATGCTGCCTGACTGGCTGTACTTTTCCATTGTTTAACGTGGGATCATTACATGCTGGAAAGCCTTCACACTTTTGAAAAGGTTTGTTATTATTCAGCAAAACCAAAAGCAAAGTAAAAATAAACAAAAGTTGCAATTTCTTCTGAGAACAGACAGGCATGCTTTGAGCAGTAACAAATCTACAATTGCTGAGTGATCACTGCCCCCATCTATTGGAACCAAGTGACAATTAAGTCCAGATTCGCTTGTTGAGCTTGATGCTGCAGTGCCCTATCATGCTGAAGATGATGTTCCTCCAGCTCAATGCCCTCATCTTCCTGCACAAAGGTTTCTGCCGCTCTCCTAGCTCTTCAGCGTTCATCATACCACCTCTTTGTTTGCTTCAGCTGTGAAGACCATCAAAGAATTCATATACATTCTCTCTAAACTATACTGCAAGGCAGCCCCAGACCAGAGCCTCATCTTCAGCAAAGCTATTGTCTACAACATCCTGGTGCTTGTAGAAGAATGAACACCTTTGTATCTGTGCTTAGCCTCAGTCAATGTGTTATGTAATGAACTCATCATCTATTTTGCAGAAAGTAGGCCACACTTCCCAGTAAAATTCTTATAAGCCCCTTGATGATCTATCATAGTCCTTCATAAAGTGGAATATGGAGGCCTCTGTTCAGAAATGCCTCTACATGGACCATTGATATAAGGACCTTATTGCAACATATGCAGCATAAGTCACGTCCCACAAATACCACATGCACTGTATGATTATTGAATACTTGTCCCACCATGTCTTACATTACTAAAAGAAAGGCAGCATTGCATCTCAGAACATGTTGGTGAATGTATATAGTTATATTGGATTATCTTTGTAAATTGTGGTCGATCGTACTTCTTTTAAGGTAATCTGTGATTACTTCTGCTTCTCAGAGATGATTACCTTCAGTCTGTAATGATCACAGACTGTAATGGTGAAGATTGCTTGTGGCCAGATTTGTATCCCACATATTTGGACATGGCAAACATCTCACATGAAGGACCTCACACTACTCACAAGCATATTCAGATATCAAAACAAAAACTCTGTCTACCCACTCTGGGTGTGGCTGCAGCCATTTTTCATTTCCAGTGCAATTTACGAATTATGTAAGTATGAAAGGTATCACAGGTCACAGTTGGTACCGTACTGACAGTTGCAGGTGCAGCCTTTTAAGCAAAGGGTTCCCCAAACTTCTACATTCCTTTCTTCCCTAGATATCCTGTGCTGTCTATCCATACTAAACTTTAACGTGTTTCTCCAAACCTCTTTGAATTATGACTTCATTTCCCAGCATTACTTCCTGAAGCCTAGCCCTACACTTAGACGTGTCAGCCATTGTGCTGAACCACCCTCCAGTGTTGAAACCAGAATGTGTGTGACCACTGATCTCCCCTCCTGCAGTAACCCTGACCCCCAGTGCAATATTGTCACAGACCCTTATATGTTGAATTCCCTCAACCCCCACACAATTATTGTCCCCTCAGCATCCCGACATGCAGCCTCCAATCCCCACAACAAACTTCCCAATTTTAATACCGCAGCGGTGGACACTAATAGTCCCCTTTAATTTTATTGAGTTGACCCCTGAAGGATTGAAGATTTTCCCACCCCGAGCTGACTTGACTAAGAGATCCCACTGAAGAGCGATTGGACCTTTACGTGATCTCTGTGTAACTCCCTTACTGACTTTCCAATCCTCTCTGCATTGGTTGCACTGATTCTGTAACAATATAGACCCCTGTCCCTGACTGCCCTAAGTGCCCTACTCATCCCATTTATGCCCTTGCATTAATATCAGATGATGCCATTGACTTACTGTGTTAGGATCCCCTCACTGAAGGCTGTTCCTCCAGGCTTGACTGAGGACTTTGAGATATAGTCATTTGGCTGAAGCACATGCAACATGTTTCCTGCATAGGCTGCTGGCACATGATGCAGGTGTGAGCTTCACATAGCAAAGTGCCATACAACAAAACCCACTTCCTCGACGGATGTCTGCTGACAACCATGACAAGCTGCTTGGCT
Organism: Hemiscyllium ocellatum; assembly: GCF_020745735.1. NCBI lineage: Eukaryota > Metazoa > Chordata > Chondrichthyes > Orectolobiformes > Hemiscylliidae > Hemiscyllium > Hemiscyllium ocellatum. Next base: position 32,023,459 of record NC_083425.1, read on the forward strand.
TTGTGTCTGTGTTCAGAAACACAGAAATAGAGTCATAGAGATGTACAGCATGGAAACAGACCCTTCAGTCCAACTTGTCCATGCCGACCAGATATCCCAACCCAATCTAGTCCCACCTGCCAGCACCTGGCCCATAACCCTCCAAACCCTTCTTATACATATAGCCACCCAGATGTCTTTTAAATGTTTCAATTGTACTAGCCTCCACCACTTCCTCTGGCAACTCATTCCATACATGTACCACCCTCTGTGTGAAAACGTTGCCACTTAGGTCTCTTTTATATCTCCCCCCCCACCCTAAACCTATGTATTCTCGAGCATAGGACTCCCCCACCTCAGGTAAAAGACTTTGTCTGTTTATCCTATCCATGCCCCTCATATAAACCTCTATAAGGTCAACCCTCAGCCTTCGATGCTCCAGGGAAAACAGCCCGAGCATGTTCAGCCTCTCCCTATAGCTCAAATCCTCCAACCCTGGCAACATCCTTATAAATCTTTTCTGAAAACCCTTTCAAGTTTCACAATATCTTTCCGATAGGAAGGAGACCAGAATTGCGTGCAATATTCCAACAGTGGCCTAACCAATGTCCTGTACAGCCACAGCATGACCTCCCAACTCCTGTACTCAATATTTTGACCAATAAAGGAAAGCATACGCCTTCTTCACTATCCTATCTACCTGCAACTCAATTTTCAAGGAGCTATGAACCTGCACTCTAAGGTCTCTTTATTCAGCAACACTCCCTAGGACCTTACCATTAAGTGTATAAGTTCTGCCAAGATTTGCTTTCTCAAAATGCAGCACCTCACATTAATCTAAATTAAACTCCATCTGCCACTTCTCAGCCCATTAGCCCATCTGATCAAGATCCCATTGTAATCTAACCCTTTAAGCTGTGGCTGAGTGGGCAAAGCATAAAAAAGCAAGGGAAGGCAAAGATATTGTTGGCACCCAAATACTTGCTAAGAAGGCATGTGAAGAGCCCTGAGATGCATACTGGTCAAAACCTTGAGCTGGGTGCTTTTCCCTGCGTGCAAAATGTCTTGGCAGCAGCATTAAGTATTTCACCTGGGTCAGAGATGTGCATGAGGGTGCAGTGAGGCTGGTACATGTCTAATGCCAGCTTTTGTGTGTGGGAGGTGCATGCAGTCACTACCCATGGAATGTGTCCTGAGATGTTGAGGATGGCTGTACAACATGGAGGCACAAGCTGCAAGCTGGAATTGTCAGGTATCTGTTCTGACTTTCTCGATGAAAATTATAACTGTTTAGTTTTCTATTGAACAGTGGCATGGTGGTACAGTGGTTAGCACTGCTGCCTTACAGCACCAGGGGCCTGAGTTCGATTCCAGCCTTGGGCGACTTGTGTGTGGAGTTTGTACATTCTCCCTGTGTCTGCGTGGGTTTCCTCCAGGTGCTCCAGTTTCCTCCCACAATCAAAAGATGTGCAGGTTAGGTGAATTGGCCATGCTAAATTGCCCATAGAGTTCAGGGATATGTGGGTTAGGCAGATTAGTCAGGAGTAAATGTAGAGTAATGGGGAATGGGTTTGAGTGGGATACTCTTCAGAGGGTCGGTGTGGACTTGTTGGGCCAAAAGGCCTGTTTCCACACTGTTGTGATTACATGGATTTTATGAGCCCAAGGGACAACAAAAATCTGCATATCAATGAGGCAGAGTTTGCTAATAATGGAATGCTAACACATGTAAATAGGACTCTTGCCACCTACTGGCAAGATTCTCATCTCGCTGCTCAAAACTTGATTGGAGAATCGGATTTTTTTTTCTCAATGTTGAGAATCTCATTTTTGCTTCACAACATTTTCCCAATTAACTCGCCAATGGCCATGTGAGTCAGAAAAGATTTACAAGGATGGTGCCAGGGTTGGAGGATTTGAGCTATGGGGAGAAGCTGAACAGGCTGGGACTGTTTTCCCTGACGTGTCGGAGGCTGAGATGTGACCTTATAGAGGTTTACAAAATTGTGAGGGGCGTGGATAGGGTAAATAGACAAGGTCTTTTCCTTGGGGTCAGGAGTCCAGAACTAGAGTGCATAGGTTTAGGGTGAGAGGAGAAAGATATAAAAGAGACTTACAGGGCAATGTTTTCACACACAGGGTGGTATGTGTATGGAATGAGCTTCCAGAGGATGTGGTGGAGGCTGGTACAATTGCAACATTTAAAAGACATCTGAATGGGTATATGAATAGGAAGGGTTTGGAGGGTTAGGGGCTGGGCGCTGGCAGGTGGGACAAGATTGGGTTGGGATATCTGGTCGGCATGGATGGGTTGGACGGAAGGGTCTGTTTCCATGCTGTACATCTCTATGACTCTATGTCATTAAGGGGCTGGAAAGATTCTGTCCCACATTTTCCAGTGCAGAAAAACCAGAGAAAATATGGAGGCAGTAAAATCCATTTATTGTTGTTCATAAAATCCAGGCATTGTGTTTGGATATTTTGAATTTAACAGCCATATTAACTTGTCAATTTGTCTTTATGAGAACACAGGAAAGACCTGACAAAGGGGGTCCCTTTGATCACCAGCTAAATTATTTTTTGGTAATGAAATTAGAAAATGCTGGACAAGATTAGCGGCTCTGGCAGCGTCTGTGGAAAGAGAAACAGAGTTAATGTTTCAAGTCAAAAAAATCTTTGGAACTTAACTGTGTTTTGGTGTTTGCATGGAAGTTCCATCAATCAGACACTCTTCCTTTGATAATCTGCTTTGGGAACTATTGAAATGATTCGCTCTCTTTTTCTACAGAGCCTTGAGGAAGTTACATGTGGTCACCAGAATGCTGAGCAGAATGCAGCATACCAGACTCACCAACAATTGAAGTAGAGTCCACTTTCGAACCCACACCTGGGCACTCAGCTATACCCTTAAGACTTGTATCTCAAGTCAGCAATCGCTTGATAAGAGAGCTCAGAGAATTTCCATGACCTTTCTCCGGGTCTGGGACTACCAAAAGAAAAACAGCAGCTGCCCAGTGATGCATGATGGAGCCACTGTTAGTATGAGACTGACTTTTTTTCCCAGCACAGAAGAAACTGTGTACTATCCAAATTAATAAAACTGATTATTATTCATTATTAGCACTGAGGGTTTGTACTCTTTAATTGCATAGCACTGTAATTTCCGGGTTGAGATATACAATTTGCAAAATTTCTAACATCTAGACATTCAACCTCATTGTAAATGAAATTAGAGCTATCATTTCATGTCTGCCTTATACACTGTACATTAATAGTCTTAATATTTATTTGGAGAATACAATATATGCAAATACAATTATTTAGATTATGTACATCTATAATGAAAGGATGTGGATTATTCCACAATTCCAGACTTTGTTTGCAGGGTATTAACTGGCAAAGTGCACAGTGGAGAAATAATTGTGTTAGGTGTCCCTCCTACCCCAAAATTACTTGGTATATATTTCTAGAACACTTCTAACACTAACACTTCTATTGAACATTTGTAATCTGCTATTGTGTGTAATGGTCTGTAGTATCTCAAAATTACAAAAGGACTCAAACCTATTTCAGAGGTTTGGTTTAAGGGAAGCACTAAATATCACAGCTTTTTAATTCAAATCTCTCAGAAAATCTTCAGGGGAAAAAAAACCTAACATCTAATTCAGTGGATAATAATTGTAGGTCTCAGTATACATTGTGGATGCTTAAACTGTAATAACTGTCCCAGTAATAGCTATCTCCTCTCCACCCAATGGCACAAATCACTGACGTCCTTGTCAAATTTCCAAAATTGTGCATAACATTATGAACAGATTCTTCACTGCTGCTTTGCTAGTCGGTATGTGGAACAGATTACAGGACTAAAAGATGCTGGGTTTGAAAATACATACTGTATGACCAAGGAGCAAGACTATTTTAATTTGTGGAACTCTATATTAGGCTGGAAAGTAAATGCAACATGCTTTGTAATGTAAAAGAGATAAACAATGATGAATATCAGTCTTCAAAGACACACACAGGTGATTTGGCACCTATTTTCAAAGCATGTAAAGGTCTGGGAAAATAATTTTGATATGTTAATAGCAAAAAGAAAGCAAACTAATGAATTGATTAGTTGAAGGAATACCAAAAGAAAACTTTTAGACAGTGTAACTGTTCTTGTCAACTACTAACTATTTAGCAAAATAAATGAAGTATATTTATATACCAGTGCTATAAAGAAGCTAACTTCTCTGGTAATGTTACTGACAGCAGACCTGTCACACGACGGTGTATTTGACCCAATGAACAAATTATCAAATGTTCAAAGCGAATGGATTCACATATTACAAAGCTGAAAACTTTAATTGTAAAATGAAACTTCTCGACAGATTGACTTTAAAATGAACATGGAATAAATGTATATTGTATTCAAGCGTTGTATTTACTGTAGATTGGTGAATCATCATAGATGATGACTTAAGACTATGATAGCAAATTTTTAAGATTCATATAACTCCCGGTCTGACTGTCTTATCACATGTGAGTAGATATGTAGCAATGGTTACTGTCCCCATGGTCTGATGCAGAGGGAGAGAAACCCTCTTCTATGACCTGCTGTCATGGTCCAATAATTTTTATTCATTGATCTCTTCATCTATTTTCATTAAGGTCACTACTCAACATCACTAATTCAAGATTAACCCTGAGTCTGGCCCTATATGTTAAATTGGCTCTTTTTCATTAATTTTTTTCATTCAGCTTTCTACGATAATTTAAGGTGATGTGATCCGAAGAAAACATGCAGTTAACTATCTATTTTGCCATTTTTACTTTTTTTAACTAACCATAGCAGACGACAAGTAAAATTTAATGAAATTATGGATAGCGTGGTGACATTTTAGTATGCTGTGCTCCAAATTGAACAGAGGAAAAGATGATTGCCTTGACTTTCAACTGAGGTATCAACTGGAGAAAATACCAAGAAAATTACTGTTTCTTCAAAGTAAAAATAATTGCTCCATTTAATTTATCTGCTCTTTTCCAGCCTTTTGACCAGGGACAACATAAAAGAAATAAAGGATAAAGGGCCTTGCATTATTGTGGAAACATTTTTTGTAACAAAATAACTACTTCAACTAAACAATGAACATAAAAAATGTGACTAACATTTCAGATGGAATTAGTTCCAACTAGAATTCATTACAATGGCAAACTTTCTTTCTAGTGGTCTCTTAATTAATGACTTAAGATTATTGAGGGGTTGTGTCATTTGTGAAGGAAGAGTAGATGCAAAAGACTTGTGAACTTTTCTTTTAAAAGAGTTGTGGGGCTCGGCTCAAAACATAACATTCTTCATCACTGCACCACCTAAGTTATTTTTCAAAGAATCAAGACAGTAGGAAAAGATTCTCGAGAACTGAAATTACAACAGCTATAGATGGATCTGATTTTAGTTTTGTTTAGCCACCTGGCTTGGAAGTTCAGTTTAAAGTTTTATTGGTTTTGAAGATGAGAGCAGCTGCGTTATGATATGTATTACATTTTGCAAATGAGGTTGCTATTACTGAAACTCAGGGCAGAGTTTTCCATTCTCTTGAGCCATGTGAGCAACTGCAAGGAAGTTGGGAAAATATAGCAAGAATGCAAAGACTATAATTTTGAGGTTGACAATATGTTTCCTGATTTCCCTCTTAGCGTTTCAATACAAATTAAGAATATCACAATTAAGTAGCATGCATTTGCATCTCATTATTAGCCCACCTCACTTAATTTGTGTGCCAATTTCAATTATCATCTCTATCTCCAAGTGGCAATTCCCAACCTACAAGTCAGAGCAGGTACTCTGCTATTTGCTTGTTCAGGCTTTCATCCAACTCTGTATTCATCACAATGACCCTGCATCTTCCAGTGATTCCATCGTTCTCCAACCTTCATACATGCATGTTGGCAATGTCAAACCAACAATCTCACCAGGTAATCATGTCTGTTCTCTGTCCAGTTCTCGTGTAACTGCAACCTTTCAGCAATTCAATTTGCTTTCTTCCCATGTCAACTACGTAAATATAATCAGATGCTAATTTAGAAGTGTCATTTGTGTAGAAGATTTTTAAACACATGCTGTTGCTATCACTGGAGGATAATGCTTCAGAGCTGCCACATTTGTACATTGAACTGTAAGTGTGCAAGGGCATGTTCAAGGGTGCCTTCTTTTAAGGGCATTGGTATCACAGGTGGCCTCCTGCCAGAATTCCACTTCTACAATGTTGTGTGAATAATTTAGTTGTAGAACATATATTTAGATAGGATTACGTGCCTCATAGCTCCTTATTGAGGCAAGACATTGATTTTCTTGCAAAGCCTCCGTGGCATACTGTTACAAGGCATAACATGATATTTAATTGTGACTGATGTGAGGACTCAGGTGTATTGTTGTTGAAATGGTGTTCTCTTTCTGACATTCTCCATAAATTGACTGTTCATACATCTGACATGGACACTACCGTAGCTTGAGGGGGGGAGTACGGCATGGCTTTGGTGGGAGTGGGGAGGAGGGGAGCAATGTGATCCCACATCCACAGGTCTTGCTATCATTTTCTACAGATTACAGAAACACAATACAGGCACAGATCAAGTATGTCTCAAGCCATCATCACTGAATGTATTGTCTGCTGGACATGATTCGCCAACGGAAGGACTGGTAGCCAACTCATTGCAGTGGCTATCAAGGTTACATCTGTCCTGAATTTTTAAGCCAGTGGCTTAATTCAAGAAACAATTGGTTTCTGTGTGACATTTCCTAATCCTTAACGCACAAAAGCATCCAAGATATCATCGATACCATTTTCTCCAGACCATAGCTGTTCATTTCATTGTCCGGAGATAAAGAGAGTCAAGCAGCACAGGCACTGGGATTTTCAATAACCTCTGACATAGCATGATAGACTGCACCCAAGTTGCTTTGAGGGCACCCTATTGTCAACCTGCAGAGTTTCATCAACAGAAAAGGCTTCCACTCCATCAATATTCAGGTTATTATAGGTGACCATCGATGTCAGATTTTAAAAATCTTTGCTCGGTATCATGAGAGCTATCATGGTGGGTACTTAGCAGAGAGGTAATGGGTTCCTGCCTCCTTCCTAGGTCCTCGGGACATAAAGGGATGGTTGCTGATGCTGTCCTTCCAAAAATGGTTTACAGTACCATTCCAAGAACCTCAGCTGATGTAGAATGACTATATGACATTTCCATCTGAGTATCTAACTATTTGTATGTATGATACTTTCAGGTGATCCCATATTCAAGCACTGACACATTACAGCACCAACTGACCATTAACAAGAAAGCATCAGTCAGTATGATTGGGTACAAATATTGTATTGTACTGAAACTTCAGTCCGTATATGATATCCAAATGCTGTGCATCTCATGATGCACATAAGGCTGAATGGCATCCTGAGCACCTTTGTTTGACAGAGCCATCATTGATTATCCTTCAATGTTTCAAATTGTGCATAGACTGCTAAATTGTCCTGAGATGTTTGAGCATCCTGTAGGACAACACTTAACCTGGGAAAGCCAGTGCTTGGTTCAACTTTACTCAGCAGATTAGTATGTTTTGAGGAAGAGTGGTCATGTGAATTATCTTGTATCCCTCCCAATTCTGAACGGCAGTGCACTTCTTTGGAAAGCTGGCTGATAGAATGAACATTTCCTCTGAGAGATGTGTGGAATCATGACTGATTCCATCCTCTCAATGGTGAGGTGGTCAGGCCTTAGCACAATCCCTCTACATTACCTTCAATGTGTTCCATATTAAAATGCAATGCCTGGCTATTGTCATCAAACTCACAGTTCAAAGATCCATGATACTTGGAGGTAAATGCAGTCAGGAGTCTATGAGAGGTATGCAATGCTTGACCATTATAACTTATTTCATTCATAGGAGTGTGAAGTGGCTGGTCATCTCTCACATGGTAAGGATTACAGATGCTAAAGATCAGAGTTGAAAAGTGTGGTGCTGGAAAAACACAGCCAGTCAGGCAGTATCCGAGGAGCAGGAGAGTCCACATTTCCAGCATGAGTTCCTGATGAAGAGCTTATGCCTGAAACATCGACTTCCTGCTCCTCGGATGCTGCCTGACTAGCTGTGCTTATCCATCTCTCACATGGCTGCAACTTCACAGAATGGCAGAATTGTTGTGCTGCAGAAGGAAGCTATTCAGCATATCATAACTGCAATGGCTGTCTGAGCATTTTAACTTAATGTTAATCTTCTGCCTTTTCCCCATAACCCTGTATTCATCTAATGCCCTTTTGAATGCCTTGATTGAACCTGCCAGCTATGCCACTTTCAGGCACTGCCCTAACCTGGTCCAACAGTGACTAAGACATTGGAGCAGACATCTTGGCTTGCCAGTACATGTACATTTACAAAAGCGCAACGTTGTCCAGAATAATTGTCACCCATGCCGTTTATGTGCCCTGAGATTCCTTTCCCTCCCACTACACTGAATTGCAGTCCTGACCTCCGTGACTAGGGAGAAAGGAGGCTCTTTATAGTTTCCCTTCTTAGTCTGGAAGACTGGAGCAGTCATGCCTGGGGGCATTTGGATCTGAAGGGCACAGAGAGTGTCCTGCTCAGATGCAGACTTCTCTCTCTCCGGCTTGAACATCTGCAGGCTTTGGTATCAGAGGCATGCACCTCTGATGGAGGAGCCAAGCACCTTTGTTAAATCCTGAGTGGAGGCTTCTGGGGTACCTGAATGTGGCCTCTCCTCCCTATGAGTTGGCCCAACCTTGATCCCAGAGAAGAAGGAGTACCTGGAGAGAGGTTGAGTTTCCTCATTACCTTCTCACTTTGCCATTAATCCTGAGCAGATATGGCTACAAATATTGAGTGCAGGTCTGTGTGAAGAAATGGCAGAAACTGAACAAGCTGGACCTGGTTTTCATTCAGTCTCCAAAATCTTCATGGCAACCGGCAAATGCATGCATCCAGAAATCAATACTATGAAGTTGGTGGACTCCTTTATCTTTTGATTCAGTTTACTAACTGTCTGCTGTTCCTTTGCCAGTCTGTGCAATTTGGCAAAGTCATTAATAGCTGGGAATTGCTTCCTCCCCTTGACTGAGCAGGTGCCTGGTCTCTGACAGTCTTCTGACTGCCTCAGTTTACTGACAGGTGCTGGTAGATGGGATGGTGGAGTGGAAGGCAGTGCTGTATCCTGCTGACTGGCAGAAGAAGTCATAACAGACCTAACCAGCCTGGACCCAGATTTCGTGGAGGGTGTAGGCAAAAGCCTAGCTGATACATCCTCTGAGAGTTCAGTTACATCCTTCTCAGACTTGTAAATGGAGCTACAAGTCTCCACCACGGGCTGACGCTTGGTAGGGGTTCTTTGGGTACCACTGATGCTTGTACTAGGGAGGAGAATGAATTAGTTGAGTAAGAAGGATAAAAGATTGTACAGGCTAATGGATGAGTTCATGTGAGTGATAATGGGTAAGTACAGCAGCACAGCATAAAGAAGCTTCTGAGTTGGTTGCCCATTGAGATCTCCCTATTCCCAGATTAGTTGTGTGTTATTTTTCAGCCAAATCCAGGATTTTTTCTCACCTGCCATAAAAAAAAATGCTTAAATCTGCCACTCCCTCACTAGTTTGGCCCTCTCAGCCTGGCTACCAGTCATGTTTCCTGCAGTAAAACAAAAGGAAGTTTTGAGAATGATGGAAGTTGATGGACGAGGAATTTGTAGTGCATGAGCAGGAGAGCTGACGAGGTGTGCCCAGTGAGTGACTATGAAGTGCAGTGGACCAGAATGGTCAGTAGTTTGGGAGTATGAGGTGAGAGACAGTGGTGGAGTGGGCATGCTGCACACAATAGAGAAAGTTATGGTTGATGAGCCTTGGTGAGAGGCATGTGCAATGGCAGATTTAGACCAAGCGGTGGCCAAGTGAGATTGAGGTGGTGGGCAGAAGACGGTGGGACGTATCCTGCAGAGTGCAGATAATCATTGACCTTCTTTGTGCACTACTAGGCATTGTGTTTCACCCAGGTCATTGCACTGACACGGGTCAACATCTGGGGCTAGGCTGGCTAGCTCTCCAATACCAGTCAGCAGGATATAACACTGCCAGCCACTCCACCATCCCATTTACCAGCACCTCCAAGATCCTGGTCAGTAAACTGAGGAACTAACCTCTCTTTCCAGGCCATGTCCTGAATGTAGATGCTTGAGCACCACAGTGTGAAGGGCAGTTCCTTGCTTGCAGTTTGTGAAGTTTTGTGCAGTTGGGTTTTAAATATGAAGCTAATAGCATATATACACAGGTCGGTCCAGGCAATGCCAAGTACTTCTACTTGTCCTGCTGTGTGATTCCATTAGGTGGGCATCATTGAGCCCAACTGCATAAGTAATAAGGTGAAGAGCATAAATTTGCATGAGAAATGTCACTATGAGTCATGGTGTCCAGTCATCATGAATTTCACTGGAAAAATACTTTGCCTGAAAATAGAATGATATAGCCAAGGATACCAGCTATCAAATAAAATGAATTATTCTCACGTAGTAAGCCCAGCACCATGTCTATAGGAGAATTCCACCACATAAACTCAAGACATTGATATATTAAATTTAGCTCCTTCCATGTTCCCATTTAAATAAACAGACAGCTAATGAGAGAAGGTAACATCCTCACCTGTAATGCTGTTTCAAGTGGGAATGCACTGGAATGAAGAATAAGACTCAAGAATAATTTAAATTGAAGAAAGTAAAATTGTAATAGACAACTTAGATTTTGAAGCATGTGAGCTAATTAATGGTAACTTCAACAAAATAAATAGTGCAGCTATTTATAAATAGCCAACTCCTGTGTGAATAGGCAGTGGAGGAAAATGTCTGAAGAGAACTGTCGTCTTGCAAACCACATTTATTGCTTCTCCTAGATTCCTGTGGAATTGGATTGCAAATAAAAAAAAGCAGTGCTCTTCAAAATACAGCATGCACTAAACCACTCCATATACATGAATTGTCTTGGGTGAGCCAAGAAATGAGGTACAGTGCATATTGTTTGAGCCTGAGGTGAATTTGACAAAGGCTGCTCACTATAGGTTGCAGGGCTATTAAACTTGATGTGAAATAAAGTGGTTGGAGAGACTGCAGCCCTTAGAGAATTGCAATTCCATCTTACAGCAAACCTAGTCATTACAGGAATTGTCACAAATAACCTGAAACTAATTAAAAAATGTAATGTAGGCCCATGATGCTATAAATGTATTTAATATTTTTACTTTATTATATTTATGAAATTGAACATTTATTTACAAGTGACTCTTCAGAATACCCCAGCCTGAAGATTAAATTACTATAAAATCATTTAATTTTGTTGAGGTAAGTGTTGTTTAATTTGATATTTTCTAGTTAATTGTAGAAAGGGGACATTCTAATCTAACCAAATTAGAAACTAAACCAAATATATCAACAAATGTAGTTCATAGGAGAGGCTGAATGGAAAACCACATTTCAGACAAAAAGCTTCACATATTGATCCATCTTTATTTGAGGACATTTTGCAATAGAACAACTTCCTCTGTTCATTGTTTTCTGTTATACTTTTGCTTTTTCACTATCTCAATGTAGTGTTGCAGCATTTGAATGCATTTTTCCATATGTTAAAAATAAAACATTAATCCTAACATTGGCAGAATTAAATATTGTATTTCTTCCTTGTGTTAAAGATAGTTTTTAACCATGTTAACTTGGTATTACGTATTCCACTGATTTAGACCATCAAAAATATTATGTGAAATAGGATCATTCAGTGTCTAATTGTAAAAATTAGTTGCCTACACAGGAGCTGTGAAGTAAGCACTAGGTAAGATAAACTGTTCTTCAGTGTTGGATTACACTTCACATATAAGGACTGTTTAGATTTCTTGCCTAGTGTCACTTTGATTAATGCTGCTTTCCTTCAGATGACCTTGAGGTCACATAAATACTGAAAAACCTATCTTACTCATCGTGACGCTAACATGAAAATCATTCTCTAATTTACTTTGTAAAAAGACTGGGGAAAATTCTGTTTGGGTCCATTGGTTATACATTTAATCAAAATGGCATATGCTCTGCAGTAAATAGTGAAAGGACAAAAGTATGAAGTTGGAGTCATTTTTGGTGTATATTGTAAACTTCCTGAGCGTTGTGAAGACAAGATAATATTTTGTTGAATCAGATTGAAATTCTGCATAGGACACAAGCCATAATGTAAAATAGATCACAAAACCAATCTTGATTGACACTGTCTGACATATTTTTGAATCAGTGCAAAACATTGTTTCAGTTTGTAAAGAATACGTTTAGTTGCTTTGCAATTTACACAACATTTTAGTATTTTGTATTCTGGCAGGGATAAATAGCACATCAGACGATTGTATAAAACTGAATATTTTCCATTATTGTCAATCAATACTGTTAGCATATAGTCTGTTAATGGTTGTCAAGATCCATATATTACAATTTCAACAAAAAATTTACTATGCATTTGGTGGGAAGTTGTACTGTTACCAATTCAGAATTCACAGAAAATGTGAACACAAGATTAGATATTAAGCACTGTGTTCTATTCAGTCAGGCAAATGTCCTGCTATTTATATTCATTCGTTTGTGTGTGCTGCGTCTGAAGGCAGCTCCTTGACTCCTTGTCTGCTAATGTTTCTTTCTGATTGGTGTTTTGGTTGTTTTTTTCTTTGTGGTGGTTCGCTCTAGGCTTCCACTGTTATGGACATAATGAGGGAGCAGGAACCAAGTCTATCTCACCAGATGGAATTCAATCTCATGCTGTTGATTTTAATCTGATCCTCATGCAAACCAACTGATTTGAAGCTGAGAAGGATCTACATGGTAATCTGCAGTTTGATCACACACACACACACACACACACACGCATTTAGAGTCTTAGAGATGTACAGCATGCAAACAGACCCAACATGTACATGCCGACCAGAGATCCCAAATTAATCTATTCCCATTTGCCAGCATTTGGTTCATACCCCTCTAAACCCTTCTTATTCATATACCCATCCAGATGCCTTTTAAATATTCTAATTGTACCAGCCTCTACCACTTCCTCTGGCATTCCATTTCCTGTGAGACTGCCTTACTGGTGAATGCATTGCGATGCTACTTTGTCAGTGGAACAGTGCACTGCACTCTCTTTTCAGGTGCATTATAAAACAAAATACAATAAAACATGGAAGGAGAAATAGCCATTTACTTGATCAAGTTCATTCCTTCCAAGAAACATTAATTTAACTATCTTGGTTTCCAGCCATTCTGTTTAAAATTAAAAGAGAAATTTCTGTATAAATATTCTTTGATCTGTAAAGGTAATCAAGTAAACTTCAGCTTACTTATCTGTTACTACATCTATATAATTCAAATCTGGCTTCTGCTTTTGAGAGATAACTTTCGTTTACCTTCCGAGCTACAGAATATATACAGCTACAAATGTATAATCTCAAACCATATTGGTCACAGTTATCTTCTTTCATATTTCTATACAGGAATGTATCCATCTGTTTTTGAGGAAATTAATCAATCTTCTGTCTCATTTTTTATTGAGAGTTCATTCTACATATTCATTGCTGTATGCATTTAAAAAAAAACTTGTATGTTATCTGACATTTCAGAGTCCAAAGTTTGCTGTGGCAATGATGGAGAAATTTTCAGGCTTAAATTATGTTACTGCACTAAAACTTACGATAACTTTGGAAGACATTAAGTCTGTATAATAGCATGGAAATCCAAAAATGACTGTGAGTGATGCTATTCTTCTCCAAATGGTACACTGTAAGGTTATGCCCAGAGAAGAAACCCTGAGCAATCAGTTAAGTGTCAAAAACTTCCATTTTTACACCACTAATATTGTAAAAACACTTACATATCACACCATGTTGAATGAGATGTAGGCTGGGTATTTTGCAATGCACTAAGTTTATAAATATTACTAACTACTCTTACTAGTCCTGACAAGTTACTTTAATATTTGTAGAATATCAAGTTTATTCAATATTAAAACAATTCCAAATATTTTACATTTTTAAAGTTTGTTCATCAGATTTTAGCTTTTACTCTAATTGATCAGAATCAGTTATATCATTACATAAAATTTTAAATTCAAAGTGAAGGAAAATCAGGGCTTTCTGTTTTGTTAACTTCAACATGGCTAGCTGTTTACTCCACTATCATTACTGCTGGACTCCTAGAAATCCCCATCACGTGGCACTGGATTTAAATTTTCTTTTGGAAAGGAGAAATCTGCGGCATAGAAATTAGCAGATCTTTGTGATCAGCTTTTCACAACCTCAATGGGGAACACCACTGCTTTGATACTAACCATAAAATCCACACCATTGATTTGAAATTCATGCACTCACAAGTTCAGGTGAACTACCCCATATTTTTGCATCAGCTACGCTTTGCATTTTAAGGAATAGAGTTCTTCTTGACTCAATGCCTCATTTGCATCATTATCCATGTTGTTCTTTTCTCAAATTCCTCTAATGCATTTTGAAGATAAAACATCCAAAAATATTCCCAGATGTGACCCCACAGCGAAATAGTCAATATTAGTATAATTATTTATCATTGTAATACATCTTACTGTTCAGTTAGCTTTGTTCATACAGCTTCTACATTCATGTGAAACATGCAGTGTATAATCTGTACTCAGCTTCAAATCACTTTATTCCTTACCACAAGTTGATGTAGTCAGTGCCAGTGTTGACTTTGTTGCACACAAGATTGATTTTAAAAGCAGCATTACATCACATCATCAATAAATATTCTTCTAAGAGCATTGATAACCTTTGTAACATAGTTTAACCTGTTTGTCACCAATTTTGGTACAATTATCATTTGCTATGTATAAGCTATCAGGGATGAAGGGAAACAATATTCATTCTAGTTGACAAGATGTGTTGAAAATATTATTGGACATTACAATTTATGTTATCTTTCTTGCGTACACAGCAAAACCCGAAAATAGAATGACAACTGAATATTTAGTAGTTTTCTAAAAAGATGCACAGAGTAATAGCTGATGATTCTTGAATTAAGCATTATTGCACAATAAAATAAAACTAACATTAATACCTTCATTTTAATAAAATTGCCCAGGGAAATTTTTTTTATCTGCATTTCATTGTCTTTCGTTGCCATGCATTAATGATAAACTATGGACTCTGACTATGTGAGACTTTCCATGGGTAATTTTAAGAAGATTATGTTATTATACTAAATCAATGCTATATAAAAATACAATACTGTGCATTGTGAATTAAAGACACAAAGATTAACTCAGCCATAGGTATTTGTTTCAGAGGTTAATTATATTTAAAATGCACTCTGGGTATGCAGTTGCATGAAAACAATTACAGGCACTTTGCTTAGATTTGATTCATAAATTTCCTTGCCTATTCAATTCTGGTTAGTTTCTATTTTATGAAAATTAATTGGAGCTAATCAGTGAGTGTGACCTGCAGTGTTTCAAGGGAAGTTTGATTTTCTGACCAAAGCAGAGGGAAGGAGAACGCTACTTATTGTAGCCACAAAATAATTCATTTAACCTCAGCTTATTATGAGTTTTATATATACTCCACCAACTGTCAAGTTTCAGAAGTGAATACAACATTCACTCTTTTATGTCGGTCTCTTGTGATCATTTTCTGAAGGCTGAAAATACCTGTATCATAATCTATAAGTTGTTGCAACAAAGCTAGTAGCCAACTGTAGATGTGACAATGTGAATTGTGAGTGTAAGTGATTTCAAAAGATTGTTTCCAACCTAAATATTGGTAAAAGATCACAGATTTGTGTTGTATCACTTTTCCTGTCCTAAAAAATGAGATCTCAGACTTTAATGTCACACTTCGATGAGTTCAAATTTCATGTTTATCTAACAGCATAACAATGGGCAGTGAGTGTGTGAATCACGATTGAGCAAAATCACGTACGCTCAACTAAGTCTTTGGCATTGTATAAATCTTGAAGAAGGGCTTACGCCCAAAACGTCAATTCTCCTGTTCCTTTGATGCTGCCTGACCTACCGAGCTTTTCCAGCAACACATTTTAAAGCATTCCCAGGTACATGTAAAAAACTATGTGGAACTTTTAGAAGGAAATGAAGATTTTTGCCAAATGCTTATCCCACAATAAATATGACTAAAAATCATTGATCCAGTCTTTATCAGAAAGCTGCATATAGGAGCTCACGTACAAATGGACTGCTGTGCTTCCAGTGACAAAATATCAAAAGTGCTTCATTCGCGAAGGAAAATCTTGTAATGTCCTGAGAACATAGAACAGCTATATAACTCCAAATCAATGAGCTGAATCAAACCTGACGACAGATCGTATTGTTATTCTCTGGCTTACTGCGTTGTGGAGGCTTAGCGCCAGCTCTCAGACACCTCCTCCTATCTTCCCTGGACCATAGCTGTACCATTGAGCATCAGCCATTGTGTCAATGACTATTACAAATCTCATTTCATCTGGAGATCTCCCTGAGACATCCTCCCAGCTCATAGTCTCCTAATCCTATACAACCCGCTTCTACCTTGTCCCCAAAATCCATAAACATTGTTTCTGCCTGTTATTGCCCCACTAAACTTATTTATTTCGACCTTGACTCTATCTTTCTATCCTTCTCCAGTCCCCTCCCCATATATACATATCCATGTATATATGTATGGATATCTATACATATATGGCATCATCTTATATCAGTTTCAGAATTTCCAGTTCCCAGGCTCCAGCAACTTTCTCTTCACCACATGTCCACCCCCCCATGAGGATGGTCTGAGCGCTCTCTGCTTCTCCCTGGAAAGAAGGCATGAACCATCCCCATCCACTCACCCTCCTCCACCTGGCCAAGCTCATCCTCACTCTGAACAACTTTTCCTTTAACTCCTCTCATTTTCTTCAGGTCAAAGGTATACTATTGGTACTGTTCCTCCCACAACAACAATAGAGACATCCTCACATCGCCTCACCAGCCTCTGTATCCAAAGGATTGTAAGCTACTACATCTGTTACCTTCAATGGAATGCCACCACCTGACACATATTCCCCTGCCCTCTCGTCAGCATTTCACAGGGTCCATTCTCTTCTAACATCTCCTCACAACCTTCCCTGCAATCTGTGAGTTTCCTTCCTCACTATCCAAGGCCCCAGACACATTTTCCAGGTGAAGCAGTAGTCACCTGTCATAGAGTCAGAGAGATATACAACTCCGAAACAGACCCTTCGGACAACTTGTCCATGCTGACCAGATATCCTAATCTAATCTAGCCCCATTTGCCAGTACTTGGCCCATCTCCCTCCATACCCTTCCTATTCATATACCCATCCAGATGCCTTTTAAATGTTGTAATTTTACCGGCCTCCATCACTTCGTCTGGCAGCTCATTCCATACATGCACGACCCTCTGTGTGAAATAGTTGCCCCTTAGATCCCTTTAAAATCTTTCCCCACTCACTCTAAACCTATGACCTCAGTTCTGGATTCCCCTACCCCAGGGAAAAGACTTTGTCTATTTACCCTATCCATGCCCCTCATGAATTTATAAACCACTATAAGGTCACCCTTCAGCCTCTGATGCTCCAGGGAAAACAGTCACAACCTCCTCAACCTCTCCCTATAGCTCAAATCCTCCAACCCTGGCAACATCCTTGTAAATATTTTATGAACCCCTTAAAATTTTGTAACATCTTTCCGATAGGAGGAAGACCAGAATTGCACAGAATATTCCAAAAATGGCCTAACTAATGTCCTTAATTTAATCACTGTATTCACAGTGTGCTCTCCCCTACACTGGCGAGATTGGGTGACTGCTTTGCAGAACATCTGTGCTCTGTTTGCAAAAATGACCTCGAGCTTCCTGTTGCCTGCCACTTCAGCACACCACTGTGTTCCCACATTATGTTTCTGTCTCAGTCCTGCTGCAATGTTCCAGCAAGTCTCTGGAAGCTCAAATAATAGAATCACATTTTCAGTTTGGGAATCCGGCAGCCTCTAGGACTTAACATTGAGTTCAATAACTTTAGAGCCTAATTCCATCCTTCTGTTTTTTTACTCAACTCCATACCCTGTCCTGTTATGACTTGGGTTGCTTTTAGCACAGTTATCCAGTTACTCCACAGCCCATTTTCACATTATGTGTCTTGCATTAAGTACAGCTAGCCCCTGTTCCCACTGGTAGATGTTATTATTTCTTATTCAGCTTTACTTCTTTCCATTATTTCCTTGTTTACTTACCCCTTTCATATCTCACTCTGTCTCTGAGCTGCAGAGTCAGACCTGTTGAGTTTTCCAACAATTTCTATGTTTGTTTCAGATCTTCAGCATCTTTGTTTTATAGTACTAATTTGACTTGGCCTCTCTGTTTCCAATTCTGGCATCTCACCTCCTTCCTTCCCCTGCACCTGCATCAGCCGTAACAATCCCAGCCTATCCCAGGCACTCAATCTCACTCAATCCCCTCTCTTTATCTCATTGCAGAAGAAAACTGCCCAAGTAGGGCTTCTTGTCCCAGCAACCAAGTAAGATTTGTTGTCAAGTACTATGTGGCTCTCCCATTAGCATCTTTGTGAACTGATTTTTAACATGTCTAAGGTTCAATGCCAATTTGACAACTCATTATTTCTCTTGACTCCTGCAGCATTCACATGAAGTGATCAGCCTCTCAGGGCATCATCTGCTCATTCACTTCTGAGGAATAAGTTGTAGATCCCTCAGAGGAAGTACCAAGAAGATTGTCTCCTGCAGCCTCCACCAGATCTGTTAGTGACACTTTGGAGAGTATGTTAGCTAGATCAGAGTCAAGAGTACATTGATGTGAATACATTCATGCAGCTGGCTGAGGAACGAATGCCCCGGGTCACTGAACTCAGAATTGCCAGAGGCCAGGCACCTGCTCAGTCCCATATAGGAGAGTATCCAGTCAGAACTTCATTCAAAAGCATAGACACACATAGGAATAGCAGGCTGTTTGTGAGGGAGACTCAGGAAATTGGGTCGTAGGTTGGAAGAGTCGCCGATATTATCTGTATCATGCTGGCTCTGGCATGCTAGCGTCTGGCTATCTCCATGGACAGCTTGAAAACTGCCATGGCAAACCAGATACAGTACACTCAGTGTCTGCTGGATATGTGCAGAGACCGGCACTGCACTGGTGTTCAGCATCAAAGGTACCACAACCGGAGCTGAGGGACTGAGCTCTCACTCCAGATGCCCCTTCCTCACAAGGAGACAGGATGCTGCCAGTCAGCACCCAGCAAAAGGAGGAATCACATACAGGCACCCTCCACCCCGTCCCCACAGAAGTCACTTTTCAGGACATTCCAGAGATGCTCCAAGACCTTCATCTCCACTCAGCCTGCAGTGCCCAATCTTGCGAGGTTCAAACCGAGGAGGGTGAGCCTGCAGTTAACAAGGGCATTGTCAGCATGTCTGCGCTCTGAAGGCACAAAGATCCATGGAGGTCACAAACGCTCCAAGTACCGCAGGTTCCTCTATAGCACTCCCGTCACCCCAGCTGCCAAAACTGGGAATGTGTGGAGATGTAGTGGGAGGAAAAGAAAACATTCTGAGGGCACATAGGTAGCAAGGGTGGAGTTTAATTGTGAATGCATCATCACATTTTAAAATATTTGTTCACTTTTCATTATCAGTTCTGTGAGTCATTATCATTGTAGCTGCAGCTACAAAAAGGAAAGTAGTGAGATCAGCCATTCTTAGTGCCACATAATGTTCAAACCCAGTTTGACTGATAGCTATCCTTTCCACTGCGCCCAAACACTGTCATGGTTGAATGAGAATGTTGTGAATGCTTTCATCGTTATGTAACCTTAACATTTGTTAAACAACAGGGAAAGCATAAAAAGATCAAACCAATAAGTTGCCTTTGCAGTTGCTATGAGTCAAGGGATGCTGGACTCTGCAGCATCACAACATTTACAGTCAATGAAAGATGATCAGTCTTCAGCAGAGTCAACAGGGAGTATAGTCAGTCAGAGATTGCCGCCACAGTGAGTCAAAAGATATTCTGATTCTAGTCCAGGGGCTGTCCATGGTCAGTTAGGCACTTGGTCTTATCAGAGTCTGGGAATCTATATCCTTGCAATCCAGGGATTGGGTCACATACAGTCCTGCAGGTCAATGCAACCAATCCAGGAGTTGCAGGTCAGTCGGATGAGCAACTGTGGAGACATCAGTCTGGGATGGGGGCAAATCTTTCTGCAACAAAGAGGGGAAATGAGTATTGTGCAGTTGGAATGACAGTGCAGCTGCATGAACAGGAGAACTGATGAAATGTCTCCGTGAGTCAGAAGCAGACAGGAAAGGTTAATAATTTGGGAGAATGGCACCCAGATCCCACCCGCATAACCCTGCATGGTGTCTTTACCATGACTAATCCGCCTAGCTTGTACATCTCTGGACAGTACGAGGCAACTTGGCATGACCAATTGACCTAACCTGCACAACTTTGAACCATAGGAGGAAACTGGACCACCCAGCAGAAACCAACACAGAAGCTGCTGAGTTGAAATACTGCATTCAGTAATAAGGATCAACCTTGCATCAACCTTGATGAAAAGTCTGAGAGTTGAGAGTGAGTGAGGGCCGGTGAGCGTAAAATACAGAGAGAAAATGTTGGCACTTAAATTTGCCGATCAAAAGATCCTTGCCCTTCTCTTTGAACTACTGGCATCCCGCTTCTCCCAAGCCTAGTACTGCATTAAGTGGCTGTCTGAGTCCAGGCCAGCTGGTTTTGGTGATGTGACATCTTGTGGTGGTCAGATGGTCAGGTGCTTCTCCAACACCCAGTCCCTAGATTCCTGTCCAAGTGCAGGATACAGGCTTCCTTTCTATGTCATATTGATCCAGAACCAAAGTGTGAAGGGCAGTTCCTGTCTTGCAGTGTTGAAGATGCTGTGCAGCTGGGCGAGAAATTTGGTGTCAGCTCTGCAAATGCCAGAAGGTTCTGGTGATGATAGACCCTTCTGCTTTTTTTTATAATGTGATTCTAGAAGAAAGGTGCAAACAGCACAGTTACATAACTGATGAAGTGAAGAGCAGTAGGTTGCATGTGAAAAGTCACAATGAGCCAGGGACTATAAATCTCAGTTGACAAAACACAAATTGAAAACAGGAAGATTCAAACCAAAATGTCTTTAAATAAAAATAGCAAATTATAAATTAGCAGTAAGTAAAATCTACAAACAAAACCACAGAAGAGGATTCACAATTCTGGAAAAGTGTTGCAAAATTAATTTGAGATCAATGCTCGAATTTTAAAAGTAATGTTTATAACATTAAAGAAATTCAAGTACTTAACCCTGCTTATTAAATTTCTTAGGCTATATTATTATTTCATAAAGCCCTACAAATAAGTTTTCCAGAAGCCCATTTCCAGGCAGTGAACCTGAAGCTTCAACTGGGACATTGCCTGGAGCCTGAATTATTAGGTTAGGGCATCTGCTGATCATTTTTCTAGAAATATCTTAATTCCTTTCATTGTCTGCTACCTTTGTCTTCATTTTAACTTCAGGGACAAGTTAAAGGATTCTTCCCTGCGGAATCCAAGAACAGTGAGAAAATGGAGACTTCGTATTTGTGTGCCTCCAAAAATGTCCAATCTTGTAGGAAAGCACAGAAACTTACCTTCTACACTGTAACAATTCTGAGATTGTGTGATGAGTTTTTTTTAAATGAAAGCTTCAAAACCACATCAACAATTTATTATTGTTAGAATCACAGAATACTTACAGTGCAGAAAGAGTTTGTCGAGTCTGCACTAAACCCCAGAACAGCATGGCAGCCAGGCCATACCCCTATAACCCTACTTGGGGTTTTAACCATGACTACTCTATCTTGCCTGCACATCCCCGGACACAATGGGGCAATTTAGCATGGCCGGTCCACCTAACATGCACACCTTTGGACAACAGGAGGAAACCAGAGCAAAAATCAAATATGAGAAGAATATACAAACTCCACACAGTCAGACACCCAAGGTTGGGGAATTGAACCCGGATGTCCCGGTAATCCAATAATCACTGTGTCATCGTGCCATCTGTAATTCTCTTGCTCGTGGACGGTGTGGGGAACAATGATAAAAACATATTGAAATGTATATTTGTTAAAACTATCTAATATTTATTTCCTGTTTCACAAACAGAAGATTGCAGAAGGTAATCCCTTATGGAAGTATGAATGGGATGCTCAGAAGATGTTGAAACTCTCTGGACTAATTTTGCTGCTGCTGTTGCTGGTCAGCTGCTCAGCCATTTCCAGCAGAATAGCCAGACTGGCTAGAGAAGGAGATTGAAAACTTGATTCCCTTGATGCCAATTCAAGACGAAAGCTTCTGGCAGCAAACAGGGGTAAAATTACAAGATCCATGTAACTGGAAAGGAGGGGAGACCATTATTCTTCCAATTATAGAGTCATAGAGTCATAGAGATGTACAGCATGGAAACATGCTTCGGTCCAAACCGTCCATGCTGACCAGGTATCCCAATCCAATCTAGTTCCACCTGCCAGCACCCAGACCATATCCCTCCAAACCCTTCCTATTCATATACCCATCCAAATGCCTTTTCAATTTTGCAATTGTACCAGCCTCCACCACTTCCTTTGGCAGCTGATTCCAAATACGTACCACCCTCTGTGTGAAAAGGTTGCCCCTTAGGTCCCTTTTATATCTTTCCCCTCTCACCCTAAACCTATGCCCTCTACTTCTGGACTTCCCCAACCCCAGGGAAAAGACTTTGTCTATTTATTCTATCCATACCCCTCATAATTTTGTAAACCTCCATAAGGTCACCCCTTAGCCTCCGACGCTCCAGGGAAAACAATCCCAACCTGTACCCTATAATGGATGGACATCTAAAATTGGGATCCCACCCAAGTATTTGTAATGAGATTCTTATCATATAACAAACAAAACCAATGGTGTCATGATTGCAAGTCAGTGACAATGATAGAAATACAGAATTTTCATTTTGACTGGATGACCATTTCTTTCTCACTGTTTCAGAAACATTAAAATCCCCAGAGACTCCCCAGCGAGTATCTTCAGCTTCTCAGAATGCTGCTTCTTTACTCTAATATGTAAAAAATGTATGTAATGTTTAGATATTTATAAAATACATTAAGAGAGATCTAGGCTCATAACAATGCCATATTTTCAAGTGAAATCTTTGTTTCCTTACACAAAGTGGTTGCAGCATTATTTTTTTGCAATGCATTAATACTAGTAATTTAAAATTATATTTTTCATATTTATACTTAATTTTGCAACTGTTATTTAGTCAACATTAATTATTTCCATGACCAATCAAAATTGGTAGCTAGTGTCTTTTAAGAACTCTTAGCAAGTAATAATTTCCTCGTACACCCATTTTTAATTTTCACACTCCAGCATCCCCCCTCAAAACAGAAACCTTTAACTCAACACAATCAATGCCACAGAGACCTTATAGCACTAAATAAACAGTGGGACAGGCCTCAATGGATTCATTGCAAATTAGTGTAAAGATGTTTCAATATGCCTTCTCTTGCTGTCAATTCTTATATTAAATGTGATAGTTACTTGCAATGGTACCAGTTAGAATCCTTTCTTTCTCTGATGCAACCTGTTTTTGAAGTACCTCATTAAAATTCAAGGAGACACTTAACAACCTGAACTAATTGGAGACACAAGGGGGTTGAGCTTTGAATTCAATGTATTCCCTTATGGTACAATGATTTTTGATTGATTAATTAAAATACAATATCCATTAATTAGCAAATATCCAGAAATACCCATTCTTTAAACATTGTAATGACTAATTAGGAGATATTGTATAGGCATTAGGCGTAACCCTAAGCAGTATGCTCTTTGACGATACAGCATCTTTTAGGGAAGCTATAATATATGCATGAATTGTTCAGTGTGATATTTCAACATTGTGGTCAGAAGCTTATGATGTAACTGTGCATTAACAAGAAATATATCGCAACAATGATAAAGGGCTTTGAGTGAGAATAGAAACTGAACAAAAGTGGCAAGATGGAAATGAGTATTTAAATATAAAAAAAATGCTAAAATACCAATGACTGATAATCGTATATTTTGATGTTTAGTTTGCCTGAGGTGCAAACATGTGTTTTTAGTGGTTAGCAAAATGTGCCATGTGATAGCCATTGACAGCATATAAGGTAGTATTCATAAAGATATTGGACCAAGCATATGAGTGAGTGTGTTAAACCACAGTATCAGAGGTTCATCATGTTTTATATGCCTTGGGCCATTCTTCACTAGCTGGTCTTTAGAATGACATGAAATTTATTAAACTTTACCAGAAACTGACAGGCACATTCTGGCCTTTCTCTCTGAAAATGGATTCTGCCAATCTTGCATGATTTTTATCAGTAGGCATAGGTAACTGCCTATAAGTATCAAAATGCTTAAGTTACTTCCAATCTTTTTTTAAAGCAGTATTGCCCAATTATTGCCTTATCTGCTCTTTTATACTATATATTAAAAGTGACAAGTTCTGCATTTTTTAAAAGTAGCAGTTTTGTGTTTTCATTGTAGGCTCAAATAAAGCACGCATATCAATATAAAAGATGAGGTTATAAACCAAATAACATGTCATGCAGTGGTTCTTCATCTCCCCATGCCAGTCATAATTTATTTAATTTAAAGTTTGATTAGGGATATTTTTGTGAGATGAATGACCAGATACTAATTGTGCTGACGAACTCGTCACCAATTCCACCCTCACTCCCTCCACCGTCCCCTCAGCCAAGCTCAACCTCCTCCACCTTTAAAAGCAGCTATCCCTCTCCTATTTGCACAAAAAGCAGAATAAGCCTTGGTTATTACACAGTGATTACACATGCTAACAATTTAGCCTCATGAATTTTTCAAAGAAAACCAGACAATCATTCATGCATGCACCACAGGGCTATTGCTGGCTGCCACTATCAGCAATGGGCTGATAAAATGAAAAAAAAAGCAACAGCCCTTACAGTGACTGCCAAGTCTAAGGCTGTGAGAAGTTATTAATTAAGGCTCATTCATCTCATGTCAGCTAGTAAAAACAATGTGGCTGGCCACATGTCTCCTCTCATCATAAAACCAAAAATAAGACTCAGTAAAGTACATACACACATAGAATATGGTTATACTTAAAAATTATTATATCATTATTATATCACTATTGTACTGTTCATATTTAACAAAATTAACAAAATTATTAATACTATTTCAATATTTTATATTACATTGAAGAAACTAGTAGTTTCATTTTGTCAAAAAGCTTTTGTGTTTTTAACGCATAATTAAATCTGAATATTTGGAATAATAATATTGAAGCTTTTGCTTTAACTTCTATATTTTCCTATTTACAGAATATTACTAATTATTTCTCAGTAGCGGTATGTATTTTAATATAATAGGGCTGGATCCACGGTCTCTCTCTTTCTGGACTAGATAAACATATCAGAGTTTCACTCAGCTTCAATTTATCTCGAGCCTTGGAGTGTATGCTGTGAAACACAATTAGCATCTGTTACTGGCTGTCTTATATACTAAATGACACAGTCTGAGCTATCTTTTATTGCTGCCTCACCCCAACACTCAAGCAAAAGAAAGCAGCACATAAATGTGATTTCATTTCAAGATCACTTGAGCAATACAATGTTTCCAGGTCAAGATCTATATCTCAGTAAAAAGCTATATTTAAAACATACACAGCAAAACCAAGCCAGCTCTTTGTAGTCTTTGAGCTCATATGCAGCAGTGCCGATTTCACTGGATTTTTTTTATTGTATTCTATGCCCCTGGGGGAACGAAATAGGGCTGAGATGCCATTATTTCAACCTTCACATGGCAGGTGCTGTTCTGTGGTTCCCCTACCATCTATTAATAGTGATTTCTTGTCTCTTTGTGTGCAAGTACAGGAAATAATAAATGAAAGCACCAAGTTAAGAAGCTAAGACAATGGCATGCATTTTCTAAATGGAACAAGTAGGCCAATTTAAGAAAAAGCAAAGCAAATGACAAAATGAAAACTGAACATTGAAAGTGTGAGCCTTTGAGGTTCAAAATAGTAATGGTCTTTTAGAGGTTCTGTTTTATTTTAGCAATTAGGTTTTAATGCATAATCCATGCTCGATTCATGAAAAACAGCACGCCTGATTCAAGTTGCAAATTTTTTTTTGAGTCTCAAGTCCTTTTCCAATTTCTTGTACATAAAAGAAGAATTGTTAGGATCAAGCCACTTTTGACAAAATATGACTTCTTTTTTCCTATCAAGCAAATGTAATACTATTTGGGTAGATTACAGATTGTGACCTCCCTATTTGATAAATGTATTACAAAACATTAAACAATACCCTTCTACAAGAGACTAACGAAATTGTTCTTTTAATTTATGAATTCACTGTGAAGTAATGTATTCTTTTTAATATTTTGGAACAGTTGTTAATATAATTTTAAAAACTGCCTGGCAAAGCAGTACTTCCAATTTTTCTGTGAATTATACCATGCCAGGTAAGGAGGAAACTTGGAAAGAGCTTGCATTGGTCTTTAGACATAAACATTTCATTTGTAAATAAATGAAACTGATTAAACAAAAATATGCTCAACTGAGGTTTGCCTGCATTTCTGATTACTGCCAGTAATTAGTCATTTGTTTGGATGAGTTTGCTCCCTCTCTTGGAATGAAGGACTCCAGTTTACAACTAAAGAAGCCAATTGTCCATTTGCACTTTCATAATTTTCCAGTCAGATCATCAGCTCATGAAACATATGGATTACTCTTCTTAAACAGCATATATTAACTCTGTCTGTTCTTCTAAAGATGATTCAAAAATAACTAAGACAGGAAATTGTCAACATATTTCGTTTAGTAGTTAACTACTCAACTCTAGATCCTTCTCAAATAATCCAAGATGGAGGATGGGGAAAAAAAATTATGGCTGTAAGAGATGTTCATTTTTGGGGGTATTTTCATTGCTGGAGCTAATTTCCTCAAATTCTAGGACCCGTAGTTACTGTTTTATAAGCTGTTGCATTGTTTTGGTACTTTGGGGGGAAAAAAGCAAAACAATGGCACTTTAAAAAGGAGGAAAACAGACAAACGTGGTAACCACATGGCAAGTTGAAGCCAATGGAGAAATAAATCTGCACTGCTGTCTGACCCAGCTGACTGTTCTGCTGTTTGATTTCAAGTATCTCTGGAACATCAGAGTTGTCTAAGAAAAATTAACAAATAATGAAATTCACAACTGATGTAAGAGAAACCTCTGTGGGAGAGGTCACAGCAGGGGAGCAGCTAAGTGTTTTTTAAAAATATATTTTGATTGAAAAATAGATTTTTTTATAATTACAACAAATACAAAACAATACTATTCAAAACAATACCATGAAAGAACACCAAAAAACAATTTTAAAAACCCAAACCGCCCTCATATACAAATGTACATAAAAAAACCCCAACTACTTAACTAAATAAAAAAAACTAACAACAAACTAATAAATAATAATACGGGTTAGCCAAACAAAACACTAACTCTTGAATATTGAGAGCATTAATTTACCTATTCACACATTAGCAGATTCCCCTCTCTAGATATTGGACTCGTAAAGCAGACAAATCTGTGTCCAGGTATTTCAAAAAGTGCCGCCATGTCTTACAGAAATTCTCAGTCTTTTGGTGTACCATGCTTGTGAGAAAATCTAAGGGGATATGCTCCATAACAATCTTCTGCCAACCCAACAGGCCCAGGGGATTTTCAAATACCAACATAACAAGATATTCTTTCTTGCGCAGAAAGTGAGGATGTTGAAAAGTGTTTTCTTAAGCGCATCTACAGTGAACACACTGGGCAGGCCAAGAGATCGGGTCCTTCTCCACCCTTACACTCAAAATCCCCTCCATCGTACGCACCACAGAATCCAGTATGTTTGAAGCCTATCACAGGAGCAGAGACAATGGGTAAGAGTGCCCGTACCAACTTTACACTTGGGACATGTTGAAGATAGCCCTTGTTTAAATTTTGATCAATGATCTGGAGCCAAGTGGACGCTGTGGAGAATCTTCAACTGTAAAGCACAGGTCCTATTGCAAATTGATATCCTTCTTGCATTTTCTCAAATATCCTCCCATGCCTCTGAGGAGACCTCAATGCCTAGCTCTCTCTCCCTAACCCTGCAAAGTCGATCAAACTTATCTGAGGGCCCCCCCTCAATTTAAGACATAAAGTGCTGACAAAATGTGTACTGTTAGCACTGAGCACCCTTCTCTCTATGTCGGATTTGTAGCAATCAGTCAGAAGTGTTGTATTTATTTTAATAAAATCCCTAACTTGAAAAAAAACGAAAGAGGTCCCTGTTAGATTACTCGTATTTCCGTGCTAACTGGTCAAAGACATATTTATGTCTCCCTTAAATAAATCATCCATGCAAGACACATGCCTTGCTGTCCAATGTTTGAATATTGAATCTATCATCCCCGGTTGAAAGCCTGGCATACCCAAGTTTGGTGTAAAAAAAGATGTTTCGCCAATATTGCCTTCCCTCTGCCAAATTGCCCTTCCATCCTTTAAGTGTATTTTTTAACTCTTGGGTTATGGCAATATTCCTCAACTGTTCTCAGTTTGTCCAAAAACAGCAAACTAGTAAGGGAGCACCTTGCCTGAGAGGTTTCAATATCTAACCATATTGAAAGAGCCCATTTACTCATATAAAGTAAAAGCGAGCTTAGTTGATAGCTTTTAATGTCTGGGAGATCCACTTTCCCCAATCTGTGAGGCAATAGCAGTTTAGCTAATTAAATGAGGGGCGCTTATGATGCCAAATAAAAGAGCTGAACCAGCCGTTCAGTCTCCTGAAGATTTGCTTATCGAAAATCAGGGGGAGCATCTGTATAGGGCACAATAAAGGGGGAGAATATTCATCTTAATACGCGCTATCCGATCTAACCATGAGACCGGAAGTGCCTCCCATCTTTGGAGGTCTTGTTTAATTTTGTTGAATTATTAAACAAAATTAGCTTTAGACAACAGATCAAGAACCGGCGTAGGATTTTCTTTTCTGGTTCACTGCCGCTGAGAAGTTCTGGAAGAACATGATCTTAGAGCTCTTGTGAATTAGGGCCTTTGGATCCTTCCCCAAGATTCTGTAAGCTTCCACGATTCTCTTCTTATCTCTATAATGATGAAACCTCATCAAAATAGGATGAGGACATTGATCCAGGCTTGATCTCTACACCGTGACCCGGTGAGCCCTCTCAATCTTCAAACCTTCATTCCAGTCTCCAACTTAAGGAATTTTGGCAACCAGTCCTCAATAAATTCCACCGGCTGCTCACCTTCCTTACCCTCTAGCAGACTGATGATCTGAATATTTTTTTTCCTGCCCCTGTTCTTGAGGTCAGCAACCTTGTCAAGCAAATTAAGGACCTGCATCTCCAAGGCCAGTATCCTATCCTTGGAGGGACTGGTATCAGCTCCCACCACTGCAACTCTGTGTGGTACCTCATTTTCTCTAAGTCTCCCAGCTGCTGTCCATGCCTCTGCAGCATGATAGAGATCAGGGCCAGTTTCCTCTTTAGCTGCTTGCCCAACATCTTGTGAGATTTTGTGAGCTTTTTCACCAGGACCTGGTAAGAAATCTGAGCATCCTGCAGCCTGGGCGTCGAGCTCAGCCTCTGACATACCTTTTTCCTTCTCCGTCATCCCTAGATGGTGAAAACCGAGGTAAGTTGCTCTCTGATTATTTCCTGGGACTCCACAATCTTTCCAGAATCCCTGGATATCACGGTGATCTGGGTAGGGCAGGCTAGGACTTCATCCCTCTTGCGATGCAGTGCAGAGCTCTGCAATGTGATTTTCCTAGATCGCCGCTATCTTGGACCCCCTAAGTAGGTTTTAAAGTGTAATCTTACTGCTTTTTTCTAAATCTACAATAGTGAGTGGAGTGGGTCCCTTTTTGATCGTATCTTTACTGAGATCTTCTCTTGGTTAAACTTTAAAAACATACAACACCTACATAGTAAGTTAGACTGGAGCAGTTTTTTTTAGTGCAATAAAATTCTGGGTCTGCAGATTGTTAAGGTACAAAGATGGCCTTTAATAGAGTGATGTGCTCTTCCTGTCGGATGTGGGAGAGTAGGAAGAGTTTCCATGTTATTGATGATTATCTGTGTAGATTGATTGATTGATTGATTGTTTGATTGCAAATCCTTTTACATTGAGTGGATTGGTTGGAGTGGCAGTTAGGGCAATGAGGAATTTACAGGAGCTGTGATGGGTAGCAGTTACAAGAAGGAAGATAATCCAAAGATCCAGTCAGGTTGATAGTTTACCTCCAGGAAAAGTAGGAGAGGGAGGCAGATCATGCAGGAGTCTCCTGTGGCCATCCCCAGCTCAGTCAGGTATTATATTTTGGAAAATGTTGGGGATGATGGCCTCTCAGGGGAATGTAGCAGCCAGGTTTCTGATACCAAGAATGAGAGATACGTCAGGTTCCAGCGATCGATTGTCATAGGGGACTCTTTAATCAGAGGTACAGACAGACATTTCAGTAGCTGACAGCAAGATATCATAATGTTGTGTTGCTTGCCTGGTGCCAGGACCAAGAATATCTTAGAGAGAGTGCAGAATATTTTCAAAGGGGAGAGGGACCAGCAGGAGGTCATTCCACACACTGGAACTAATCACATAGAAAGAGAAACTGATGAGATTTGAGGAGAGAATATAGGAAGTTAGGCAGAAATTTAAAAAGGAGGACATCGAGGGTAGAAATATTTGGATTATTCCCAGTGCCATGACTTAGTGAGGGTATAGGTTTAAGGTGAGAGAGAAAGATTTAAAAGGGACCTTAGGAGCAAATTTTTCACGCAGAGTGTGGTGCGTTTATGAAATGAGCTGCCCAAGGAAGTGGTGGAGGAGGCTGGTACAATCACAACATTTAAAAGGCATCTGGATGGGTATATGAAAAAGAAGGTTTTAGAGGATATGGACCAAATGCTGGCAAATGGGACTAGATTAATTTCGGATATCTGATCGGCATGGACAAGTTGGACCGAAGGGTCTGTTTCTGTGCTGTATGTTTCTATGACTCTATGTTCAATATAGGCCAAGCTCTAAAGATATTGGTAATAGGCAATCACTTCCTGCATAAAAAAGGCACTGCTCACCAGCTGGTAGAACAAATAAGTACTATTGTATACTTTAAAACCACAGGAGTATTTTTAGAATTAATTAAAGATGGAATGCATTTAAGCAGCACTGTCTATGCTGTGATGAAGGTTCATAATATAATATTTGGGAACTCTGGCTCTAAAGTAGAGGTTAATGAATTTTTAAATTTTAGTACTCTGAAGTTGAATTTTTTCAAGGGTCAAAAGCTCATTTTTTGGCAGTGGGTCAAAACTGTATTTCCAAGAAATCATGTGATTTCAACTAAATGACTAGAGACACTACTTGGTGAAGTAATTGCTGAAGTATTTACTAAGTTGAGTATTATGCCCCAGAGAAAGTTAAGTTTAGAAGGAAAGATCCACCCCAACAGATATGCTACTTAGTAGCATCAAAGTAGTCAAAGACTATTGCATTTGGCCAAAGTGCAGAAAATTGCCAAAAGGAAGTATTTGACCTTGTCATTTGAGGAAGAAATTAAAGGGCTATTAAATGGAAGTGATACATCACTAAACTTGAGCATCGGTAAGGGATTGCTGGGGATAAACCTTGAATCCTTCTTTTTACTACTTATAACATTCTTCCAAATTGTCACCGAGTATTGTTTTTCCTTTTGTGGATAATAAGCTTTGATGTTCTTTTATTAAAATTACATTGGTGTCTCTAGTGCCTCTATTCAGTGACTGGACATCATGGTACCCAAAATGCAAAAATTAAAACGTGTAGGGCACAATTTTCCTGTGTTTAGGGTGTTATTTTCAGTAAGTGTCATGGTGTCAGTCTTGTTGCTGCAACTCACGCTATCTTCCACTCACCTCACCACATCTGGGCTCTATGGCACCCTTCACATGCTACCATGTGGCAGCAGATTTAGAAGTGGCATACACAGGACTTTGTGCTGTTGATGCTGATGACACCATATTTAAAATCTAGGTGTACATTACATCAAACTCTGCAAACCAGGAATTGGCTGTCACTCTGTGATATTCCATCATTATCACTAAGGACATAACCAGAAAGGGAAGCTGATATCCTGACAGTGACCTGCACCCAACAGTGGACAGAACAGTGGAAAAGAGGGTCATGTTCTTTTCTGCATTGACAAAGCAGGTCGTGCAAACAGAACCAGCCAGTTTGGGCCCAGGTACTGCTCCCAGCTTCCCACCATTTTTCAGGGAAAGTGGAATGCCTAGCAGGGCCAGAAGAAGGTCAATGATCTTCTGTGCTGTGCACAGTTAATAGCCACCATCTTCTTTCTGTTATCTCATACTCTAACTTTGTCACCTCAGAGTAAGATTGCCAAGTCTAATAGCCTACCTCTGTCACTGCTACATGCAGTATCTCCACTCAATTCATCTTCCCAAATGACTAAGCCTTCCTACCCTTTGGGTTTCCTACTCATTCATGATCCTGCAACATCACTAACAGCTTTTCCATTCACTTTGGTCACACTCATTATGTCCTTTTGTCTCATTGCAAAGGACCTTTTTTTATTCATTTATGGAATGTGGGCATCTCTGGCTAGGCCAGTGCCGAGAAGGTAGTTAAGAGTCAACCATATTACTGTGGATCTGGAGTCAAATGTAGGCCACACCAGGTAAGGATGGCAGTTTTCTTCCCTAAAGAATATTAGTGAACCAGTTTTCCGACAATCAACAATGGTTTCATGATCATCATTAAACTCCTAATTCCAGATTCTCATTGAATTCAAATTCCACCATCTGCCATGGCGGGATTTGAACCCAAGTCCCCAGAACATTACCTGAGTCTCTAGATTAACAGTCCAGTGATAATACCTCTAGATCATCACAGGGCTGAGAGGAAAAAGATGAGCAGAGAGTGCAGGTGGTCAACATTCAGCTTGTCACCCCTTCTGAGAAGATACTTGAAACTTGAGACTAGAAGATACTTGAAGGTAGCAGCGTGGCTCAGTGGTTAGCACTGCTGCCTCAGCGCCAGGGACCTGGGTTCAGTTCTAGCCTTGGACAACTGTGTGGAGTTTGCACATTCTCCCCATGTCTGTGTCAGTTTCCTCCCACAGTCCAAAGATGTGCAGGTTAGGTGTATTGGTCATGCTAAATGCCCATAGTGTTCAGAGATGTGTAGATTAGGTGCATTATTCAGGTGTAAATGTAGAGTAATAGATTAGAGGAATGGGTCTGGGTGGGTTACTCTTCCAAGGATCGGTGTGGACTTGTTGGGCCAAATGGCCTGGAGGGATTCTATGATATCTGGAGATGATCATGTTTGCTTATGTGGGAACTCCAAGATCCCCACATCCAGGCAACCCAGTAAGCATCATAGTACTGTGCTGCACTGCACATGCATTACCACCAATGTTAGCTTATTCTTTAGGTACTAAAGCTTCCAGCTGTATTGCAAAATTTAATATCCTCTCTTCCATACTCAAGCACCAGCAGTACGCACTCACAGACTGTACAGTGAAGATGCCATCCTGTGGCCATGAGTTCATTCTCTACCTCTGAGAAAGAAATCCTTAAGGGAATGCAGTGGTAAGACCTTCTCCTACACTCTCTGATGCCTCAAAAAACAGTCACCTTGGTAGGTTCTCTTTCTAGATTAGATTCAGGAGCGCAGGTGGTGAGCTCATCACTGCTATGTCTCTGTAGCTGACCAAGCAGGAAATGCTCCAAGTTGCTGGTAGAGAAGGTCCAGAGATCAGGTGCTTGATTAGGTCCAAGCAGAGGACGATCCCACATTATTAACAGTTAATAACTTGGAGAAAATGCACTGCACAGTCATAAGAATAGCAGGTAGATGCGTCTGAGGCACTTGATAAATTGGATCAGCAAAATATTCAGTGGCTGTCAAAAATGCCAAAGTTGCAGCCATCATTGCTTACTATGAACAGCAAGTTGAGAAGGAGATTAGAGACCTTGACTACTCCAGCAGCCTGTTCTACTCAAGGAGATAGGATGATGCCAGCAGGCAGACAGAGAAGCCACTTACGCCTTTCCCTAGCAACTCCCCAGAAGTCCCCTTGTAGGCCATGCCAGAGGTGCCAGACCCTTCCATCTCCACCCTGCCTGAGATTCCTAACCCTGTGGAAATTGCAGTCAGGGAGGGTGAGTCTGCATCTGGCCTAATATTCATAGGAGTTTTGGAGTCTCTCACCACAAACATGTGGGAACCACTTCTCCTACAGCTCACCATTCTGTCTGAAATTGAATTAAGTCCCACTCTTCTCTCTTGAGTCTAATGAACTCCAGCCTCAGACTTAAACTTTTCCCAGGATTTTATGGAATGTCCTGACAAGCTGTCTGACTGATAATTGCCTAAATCCCCAAGACACCCTGGACTAAACTCGGAGGACAGCCCCAGCACAATGCAAACCCTGGATTGTCTTCTCAACAGCCCTTTGATTACTCATTATTTGCACTTCACCTGAAAGGCTGACAGTGATCCAATTCCTGGTCTCTGGTTCATGGAATCGCATAAGCTGGTCAACCTGGAGACCATATCCGTTAAGAATTTGAGGGGGTGTGCGGGTGGGGGAGGCAATACACATTTAAGATCCTGTATTCCTCTCCATGTATGAAGGTTTAAGGATCAGAAACTGCCCACATTCATCCTTACTTTGGTCAAACAGCTGAAATGATAGATTTTTCTGAAGTAGATAGCTACTCCTCCACTTTTCAAATTAAAGGATGAAAAAACACTTGGCCCAACCCTCCCTGCTGTAACGTTAAGTGCTCCTTATTGGTTAGCTGTGTTTCTTGCAGCAAGGCTACATTGACCTTCTCTTTTCTAAGGCTTGAAAGTATCTTCTTTCTCTTAATTGTTGAACGACTCCCCTTGATGTTCCAGGTACAGCATTTAAACAAGCAGTTAGCCATAGCAGTCTGAAACTGTCCGTGACCCCCGGGAGGAAGAACCCCACTCATAACGCACTGAGTGAAAACAATAAACAGTCCATATAAACTTGAAAATACAATGATCAAACCTACCAAATTAAAACTTCTAACCACTACTTCTACAATTAAAAATAATTTTTAAAAATGAAAAAAAAGGGAGCAGCACAGTGGCTCAGTGGTTAGCATTGCTGCCTCACAGAGCCAGGAACCTGGGTTCAATTCCAACCTCAGGTGATTGTCTGTGTGGAGTTTGCACATTCTCCCCATGTCTGCGTGGGTTTCCTTTGGGTGCTCCGGTTTCTTCCCACAGTCCAAAGATGTGCAGGTCAGGTGAATCGGCCATGCTAAATTGCCCATTGTGCGAGGTAGATTAGTCAGAGGGTGGGTTATTCTTCAGAGGGTCAGTGTGGAATTGTTGGGCCGAAGGGCCTGTTTTCACATTGTAGGGAATCTAATCTAATCATGAACGAACAAATAACACAAAAAAGGAGACTTTTTCCCTTGCCCACAATGGACGCCCACAGTACCCACTAACCCCATGGCTCCTTCTTGTTGAAGCCGTACCCCAAATGTAGACAAAACAAAGCGTATAAAA
Organism: Hemiscyllium ocellatum; assembly: GCF_020745735.1. Lineage (NCBI taxonomy): Eukaryota > Metazoa > Chordata > Chondrichthyes > Orectolobiformes > Hemiscylliidae > Hemiscyllium > Hemiscyllium ocellatum. Next base: position 32,059,150 of record NC_083425.1, read on the forward strand.
GTCAAACGCATCTTACAGTCATAGAGTCATAGAGATGTACAGCATGGAAACAGACCCTTCAGTCCAACCTGTCCACGCCGACCAGATATCCCAACCCAATCTAGTTCCAATGGCCAGCGCCCAGCCCATATCCCTCCAAACCCAAATGCCTCTTAAATGTTGCAATTGTACCAGCCTCCACCACTTCCTCTGGCAGTTCATTCCATACACGCACCACCCTCTGTGTGAAAAGGTTGCCCCGTAGGACTCTTTTATATCTTTCCCCTCTCACACTAAACCTATGCCCTCTAGTTCTGGACTCCCCGACCCCGGGGAAAAGACTTTGCCTATTTATCCTATCCATGCCCCTCATAACTTTGTAAACCTCTAGAATGTCACCCCTCAGGGTGCTCCAGGGAAAACAGCCCCAGCCAGTTCAGCCTCTCCCTATAGCTCAAATCCTCCAACCCTGCCAACATCCTTGTAAATCTTTTCTGGACTCTTTCAAGTTTCACAACATCTTTCCGATAGGAAGGAGACCAGAATTGCATGCAATACTCCAACAGTGGCCTAACCAATGTCCTGTACAGCTGCAACATGGCCTCCCACCTCCTGTACTCAATACTCTGACCAGTAAAGGAAAGCATACCAAACACCTTCTTCATATCCTATCTACCCGCGATTCCACTTTCAAGGAGTTATGAACCTGCACTCCAAGGTCTCTTTATTCAGCAACACTCCCTAGGACCTCACCATAAGTGTATAAGTCCTGCTAAGATTTGCTTTCCTAAAATGCAGCACCTCGCAATAATCTAAATTAAACTCCATCTGCCACTTTTCAGCCCATTGGCCCATCTAGTCAAGATCCCGTTGTAATCTGAGGTAACCCTCTTCGCTGTCCACTACACCCCCAATTTTGGTGTCATCTTGCATCCAAATCATTTATGTAAATGACAAAAAGTAGAGGACCCAGCACCGATCCTTGTGGCACTCCACTGGTCACAGGCCTCCAGTCTGAAAAACAACCCTCCACCACCAACCTCTGTCTTCTATCTTTGAGCCAGTTCTGTATCCAAATGGCTAGTTCTTCCTGTATTACGTGAGATCTAACCTTGCTAATCAGTCTCCTATGGGAAATCTTGTTGAACGCCTTACTGAAGTCCGTATATATCACATCTACTGCTCTGCCCTCATCAATCCCCTTTGTTACTTCTTCTAAAAACTCAATCAAGTTTGTGAGACATGATTTCCCATGCACAAAGCCATGTTGACTATACCTAATCAGTCCTTGCCTTTCCAAATACATGTACATCTTGTCCCTCAAAATTCCCTCCAACAATTTGCCCACTATCAATGTGAAGGTCACTGGTCTATAGTTCCCTGGCTTGTCTTTACCACCCTTCTTAAACAGTGGCACCTCATTTGCCAACTTCCAGTCTTCCGGCACCTCACCTGTGACTATCGATGATACAAATATCTCAGCAAGAGTCCCAACAATCACTTCTCTAGCTTCCCACAGAGTTCTAGGGAACACCCGATGAGGTCCTGGGGATTTATCCACCTTTACTTGTTTCAAGACATCCAGCACTTCCTCCTCTGTAATATGGACATTTTGCAAGATGTCACCATTTATTTCCCCACAGTCTATATCTGCCATATCTTTTTCCACAGTAAATACTGATGCAAAATACTCATTTAGTATCTCCCCCATTTTCTGTGGCTCCACACAAAGCCCGCCTTGCTGATCTTTGAGGAGCCCAAAGTGGACGTTCAATCCATCCTATCCATACATTGACCTTAGGCAGTCCTGGTTAAAAAAAACCAATGACGACTCCCCACCAAACCCCCAACATCACTCCATACTAAAAAAAAAGAAAAACAAAGGATAACAGTGGTGGGGGGGGGGGGGGGGGGGGGGCGGGGGGGGGGGGGGGGTGGAGGGGGAGAAAGAAGGGAGAGGAGAGAGAAAGAGGAAAAAGGGAAGACCGTCTCATATTAAAATGACGAAACCAGGTAACCTATAGAAAACAAAGGGAACATCATTGTCCATATTATTTGAGCTTGCCAGTCTATTTTACGTTGTCCAGGAAGTGCTTTGTTTTTTCCGATGAGTCAAAATTAAACAGGGACCTTCCCTGGTTGGGATATCTTACAGAGTACTGAATATTCAGATCCCTCAGCCTCCATTTTACCTCATTAAAGGCCTTCCTCTTACAGATCACAGCCACAAAAAAGTCTTGAAAGAACATAATTCTTGATCCTTTATATATCAGAGCCTGTGGATCCTTCCCCAGTGTTCAAAAAGTTTCCAGCACTGTTTGTTTGTCTCTGGAGTCGCACTAGGACTGGGTGGGGACACTGGTCCAATCTGGGCCTGCTTGCTGTGATACAGTGGGCCCACCCAACCCATACCCAGTCCACCCTGACTTCCACCTTCAAAAACTGTGGGAGCCATTGCTCCAAGAAGATGATCAGCTGGCCTCCTTATTCCCGGTCCGGCAGCCCGATAGGCGGATATTTGTCCGTGGCCTCAATTTTCGAGATCGTCGACCTGTTCGATTAAGGCCTGTACCTGCCATTCCAGGGCCTGGACACAGCCCTCCAAAGATTTCACTGTGGTTTCAGAAGCTGTGACCTGTTGCTCCATATCCACAATGTGCCCCCCGGGATGTTGGATCTCCAGGTTATGCTTCTGCAGCATGGCCGATAACGATTCCAGCCTGGTCCGGGTCTCCCCCATCACTGAATTGATCTTCTGTCAGAGTTTTATGAACTCCGAGACCAGGCCCTGCTCCACAGGTAAGCCCTGGGGCGTTCGCGGAGGCTGACGCTGCACCCGCGGGTGTGACCGGTATTGCAGGGGTATGCCCCGCTTGTTGCGATCCTCGTGATTCTTTTCCTTTAGTATTTTCGCTTCTTTAAAAAAAGCACGGAAACTAATAAATAACAGTTCTAGGGATCTAAAACCAGTGATTTGTACCACAATGGGTAAAAATGGGAGGCTGAATGCACTGTTTTTTCTGGGTTTCTGGGCAGAACCTGGCAGGGCAGACCTACTGGATTGTGCCATCTTGGATCACCCTCACTTCTTTTTTGACTCCTGCAATTTTTTCATGCCAAGCTGTGGCCATGGGCATGTGTCCCAGTTATGCCTGTCTCTTTGAGGGGTATGTGGAATATTCCTTGTTCCAGTCCTAATAGCTGGCTCCCCACATCTCTTTCTCTGGTATGTCAATGAAATCATCGATGCTGTTTCCCTCGTAGGTTTTGAACTGAAAAATTTTATCAATTTTGTTTCTAATTTCCACGCTGCCCTCACCTTCACCTGATCCATCTCTGACTCCTCTCTTCCCTTCCTCAACATCTCTGTTTCCATTACTGGGGATAGGCTGGCTATCATCCACCATAACCCAATTGACTCCCACAGTTACCTTGACGATACATCCTCACACCCTGCATCCCATAAAGACGCTATTCCATTCTTCCAGATTATCCCGCTCTGTTTCATCTGTTCCAATGATGCCTGTCTCTATAAGGATCCCTCTGAAATGTCCACTTTCTTCCTCAACCAGGCATGCCCCAGCATCATAGTTGACAGGGCTCTCAACTGGATCTGACCCATTTACCATACTTCTGCCCTCATCCCTTCTGTTCCCTCCCACAATAAAAATAGAGTTCCCTAGGTCCTTACTTACCACCCCATCAGCATCTGCATCCAAATGACCATCAGTCACTATTTTCATCAGCTCCAGCAGGATTCTCACCCAAGGCACATAGAGTCATAGAGCACAGAAACAGACCCTTTGGTCCAACTGGTCCATGCTGAACATAATCCCAAACTAAATTAGTCCCATCTGCCTGCTCTTGGCCGATATCCCTCCAAACCTTTCCTATTCATGTATCCAACCAAATGTCTTTTAAACATTGTAATTGTACCTACATGCACCACTTCTTCAGGCAGTTCCTGTCATGTGCAAACCACCGTCGGTAGAAAGCTAGCCTCTAATGTCTTTTTTAAATCTCTCTCCTCTCACCTTAAAAATGAGACACTGGTCTTGAAATTCCCCATCTTAGGGAAAAGACAACTACCATTAACTCTCTCTATACCTCTCATTATTTTATATACCTCTATCAGGTCACCTGTCAACCTCCTATGCTCCAGTGGAAAAAGTCCCAGCCTAACCAGCCTCTCTTTGTAATTCAAACTTTCCATACCTGGCAACATCCTGGTAAATCCCTTTTGTACCTTCTCCAGCTTGATGATATCCTTCCTTTAACTGGACAATCAGATTGGGCATAATATTCCAATGTTCTATACAAACTTACCATAATGTCCCAACTCCTATACTCGAACGACTGAGCAATGAAGGCAAGTGTGCCAAACACTTTTTTAACTATCCCTTCTCTATATGTGACAGAAACCTAAAGAATTATGTACCTGCACCCCTAGATCCCTCTGTTCTACAACACTACTCAAAGCCATACCATTGATTGTTGTACCAAAACGCAATACCTTGCATTTATCCAGATTGAACTCCATCTGTTATTTTTCAGCCCATTGACCCATTTGATCAAGATCCCCTTGTAATCTTAGAAAACTTTCTGTATTGTCTCCTATGCCATCAATTTTGGTGTCATCCACAATCATGTTTTCCCCTCCTCTCCCTTGTCAGAATTCTGCAAGGATTATTACCTCTAAGACATCCTGTTTCATTCCTCCTCTACTCCCATCAACACCCCACACCCCCACAGCATCTTCCTAAGCAATTACAGAAACCTGCCTTTTTATTTATTTCCTCCACACTATCTAAATCCCCGGACATACCTTCCAGATAAAGCAGCAATTTATCTTCACTTCACTCAATGTAGTTGACTGATCTCACTGCTCACAGTATTATTTGCTCTACATTAGGGAGATAAAACATGTTTTGGGTGATCACTTTGTGGAACACCTATATTCTTATGTAAAAATAACTCTGAGCTTCCTGTTGTCTGCTACTTCAACGCACCAGCGTGTTCCCTGGCCATAATCTTTGTCTCAGGCTTGCTGCAGTGCCCCAGTGAAGCTCAATGCAAGCTGTAAGGAAAGCATCTCAATTTCTGCTTGGGAACTCTACTTCTGGATTGAGTAGTTTTAGGGCCTAAGCACCTTCTCTGATGCTGTACGGGAACATGCCCACCCCATTGATTGTTCAGTCCTGCCAACTATGTCAAGGTGCCTGTTTTTTGTTTGCTGTAAGAGTTATGCAATCCAGACATGCTGTGAAGCTCAAAATAAGCATTTAATCTGGAAAAATGCAAGGTCTAATGCAAGAAGGAAGTATGTGGTGAATGGCAGAACACTGAAAAGCATGAACATACAAAGGGATCCAGGCACACAGGCCCACAATTCTCTGAAAATAACAGGTGGATAAGATGACCAAGAAGACATATGGCATACTGGCCTTTATTGATTGGGGCACAGAGTTTAAAAATTGGCAAGTCATGTTGCAGTTGTAGAGAACATTAGATAGGCCACATTTGCAATATTATACATAGTTCTGGTTGCCACATTACTAGAAGGATGTGAAGGCTTTGGAGAGGGTACAGAAAATGGTTACCAGGACGTTGCCTGGTTTGGAGGAGATGAGGAGAGATTGGACAAACTAGATTTATTTTCACTTGAACATCAGAGTCTGAGGACTGACTTGACAGAAATTTACAAAATTATGGGAGCGATAGATAAAATGGAAGTTGGAGTCTTCTTCCCAGGGTAGAAATGTCAATTACTAGGGCACATAGGTTTAAGATAAAAGGGGGCAACTTTAGAAATGCAAGAGGTAACTTCTTACACAGCATTCCTGATTTAACAAGTTGAAAATACTGCAGTTTATTGCTTTTGTTTCTACTTCAGTCAGGGTGCAGTCAAATCCTTGTAGTGAAACATTTGATTCCTCAAAAAGAGAATAAAGGCCATTCAGTTTCTCTGCCTGCTAATGTTTCTTCAGCTGGATTCCATTTTACATGTGGATATTTCTCTCTTTCTGCTACAAAAAATGTTTCTTATTAAGGGTCTTTTCAAAGACCAGTATCATCCTCCTTTTAATTTGTTTGGAGGTGGGTGTCTATGAGAGTGATTCAACCTCTCACCACTGCAATGAGAATGCCTGCTCACACAAGTGCCACTGAAATAGTTACCAGGCATGCTTCCCTGTCCAATTGCTCCCTGGTGCAGCAGTGCCTGAAGCTGCTGGTTAATCAGAGGCCATCAGCCACTGTGAGCAGCAGTGTTCCTTGAGAGGCTCAGGCTGTGGCTATCACATTAGCATGAAAGCAGGAAAGTAAGTGACTTCTGCAGGGACATCAGAGTTAGGGGGGAGGTAGAATTACAGGGAGATGGAGTCACAGGGTGACAATGACAAGAGCAAGAGAATGGGTCTCAGCAGGCAACGCCTCAAACCACCCCCCCCAAAAAAAAATGTTACATCACTGATTGTCCTAGATTGAGGCAAATCGATGCTCTCCCAACCAGGCAGGCAGACTTTGCATTTTAACAATCCAGATGTTTTGCCAATTGGAGGTAGATCAGGAGGGCAGACCATAGCTCTTTCTACCCAAAATTTCATTTCTCAGGTAGCAGATATCACCTTTGTGAATATTCCTGAGTGTGCAAAGAATTATGCTGACAACCAAATTAAGATTGTCAGTTAGACTCAAAGTGTGGTACACTTGCAAGTATTGGAGATAACAAACATTAATAAACAAAGTCCTACCTTGTACAGGCAGAAAAATAATCATATAGATACACCAAGCCTGCTCTAATGCAACAGGCAATGTCTTGATCTGTCAAAGTCATCCGATCTTGTTTAAAAATTAAACAAATGTTGGCAATTAACTTTCAGATATCATTAAAAAGTGCATTCTCATGGAAACACATCTAACATTCAGCTTGCTAAACCAAGCACTCAGGACTCTCTTTTACAGCCTTTCTGTGTTTTACCTTTCTTTCAAATTCTTGTCATTGTCCTGATAAATGCAAGATGAAAAGCTTCTACAGGAAGGATGTGGAAGCTTAAATGGTGCAGAGATTTATTAGTTTATTGCCTGGAACGGAGGGAAGGTTTTATGAGGAACGGCTGAGGGACTTGAGGCTGTTTTTAATCCAAGACAAGAAGATTGAGAGGTGACTTAATTGAGAAATATAATATAATATAATCAGAGGGTTAAATGGGTGGACAGTCAGATGGTGATGGCTAGCACAAGAGGGCATAGCTTTAAATTGAGGGGTGATAGATATAGGATAGATGTCAGAGATAGTTTCTTTACTCAGAGAGTAGTAGGGATGTGGAACAAACTGCCTGCAACAGTAGTAGACTCGCCAACTTTAAGGACATTTAAATGGACATTGGATAAACATATGGATGAAAATGTAGGTTAGGTGGGCTTCCGATTGGTTCCACAGGTCGGTGCAATATAGAGGGCCAAAAGGTCTATACTGCCGAGTATCGTTCTATGTTCTAAAGTGTGTCTTTTTCTCAAAAATATTTGGAGAAAGGCAGCCATTAGCTCAGGGGAGGTCTGATGCATTTTAATGACTTATCAAAAATATATCTCAAAAGTTAATTTGCATTTTAATGACTTGTCCAGACTTGAAAATCAGCTCAGGGGCCTTGAGTTATTGCATCTATATTCATAGGAAAGCAATGGTCACAGACGCCTCAATTCAATTCTGTTCAAAACTATCGATTGTCCATTTTTAAAAAAGTGTCCATTTGAATTTGCTAACTCAATAAGTTCATCAATCCATATGGCAATGAGAATGATAGTGACAGAGTTTTCAATTATTCACATGGGCAAACAAATAGTTCCATAGATTTTACAACTTAAACTTCACAACTTCTTTCTAATGGTCATAGAGTCATAGAGATATCCAACATGGAAACAGACCCTTTAGTCCAACTCCTCCATGCCAAGCAGATATCCTAACCTAATCTAGTCCCATTTGCCAGCACTTGGCTCATGTCCCTCTAAATCTTTCCTATTCATATACCCATCCAAATGCCTTTTAAATGTTGTAACTGTATCAGCCTCCACCACTTCTTCTGACAGCTCATTTCATATACGCATCACCCTCTACTTGAAAATGTTGCCCGTTAGATCCATTTTAAATTTTTCCTCTCCCATCCTAAACCTGTGCTCTCTAGTTCTATGCTCCCCCACCCCCTGGGAAAATACCTTGTCTATTTATCCTATCCATGCCTCTCATGATTTTAGAAACCTCTCAGCCTCTGACACTCCAGGGAAAACAGCCCTAGCCTGTACAGCCTCTCCCTATAACTCATATCCTCCAACCTTGGCAACATCCTTGTCAATCTTTTCTGAACCCTTTCAAGTTTCACAACGTCATCCAATAGGAGGGAGACCAGAATTGCACACAATATTCCAAAAGTAACCTAACCAATGTCCTGTACAGTTGCAACATGACCTCCCAATTCCTATACTCAATTTCTGTCCAACAAAGGAAAGCATACCAAATGTCTTCTTCACCATCCTATCTACCTGTAACTCCATCTTCAAGGAACTGTGCACCTGCACTCCAAGATCTCTTCATTTAGCAACACTCCCTAGGACCTTACTATTTAGTGTAAAAATCTTGCTATGATTTGCCTTTCCAAAATGCAGCACCTTATATTTATCTAAATTAAACTCCATTTACCATTTCTCAGCCCATTGGCCCATCTGATCAAGAACCCATTGTACTTTGAGGCAACCTTCTTCACTGTCCACTACATCTCCGATTTTGGTGTGATCTGCAAACTTACTAAGTATACCTCCTATGTTCACATCCAAACATTTATATAAATGAAGAAAAGCAGTAGACCCAGCAGCGATCCTTGTTTCACACCATTGGTCACAGTCCTTCTTTCTCAGAAATAATTCATTCTGTCTTGAAGCCTGAAGATGTAATTCAAAGTCTGAAGTTACAATATTGGCATTACATGCTCCCTCAGGATTTGGCATCCTTATACAAATTGTGTTGTGACTGAGGTTGGAGAAGAGTACAATCTCTCTCTATTCCAACAATCACAACATAAATTTATATGCTTTATCCAGTTACCAATGTGATGAATTGTATGCTTTATGTAAATTAAACTTAGATTGGAAAAATAATCTTTAATAATTAAAATTATTAATTTATTATCAAATAGGATATATTCAGCAAAGATGTAAATCTGATTAACACGCACTTGGAAATATTAATGTATAAATATCGACCCTTTGACACAACAACACACAGAGATATATCTGGTAACATGTATTATAAAAAGATTTTCATTGTGGACAGATGTCACTAACCACAGGCAGTGGTTGAAATGTAGCTAGCTCAGGGAATGCTGAGAATAACCCTTTCAGTGCATTATTAGGAGAATAGATCAGTAGATCCATGTTCCAGTTATTATGTTTGATCCTCCAAAAGGGTTTTCCTTGAAAGAGAGACGCCGAGCTGGGTAGCTTCTATTCAACTGTAGGCTGTATTCTGACTGAAGCCCAAACAGCATCCAAAGCAAAGCCAACACATGATTTCAGTAAACAAGTCTAAGTTATTAGCTTAAGCCAAATGGCTTCCAAGAGTGTTTTTGTTTAAAAATTCCAATGTAATTCTAGTGAGACAATTAAGTTATCTCTTCAGCACTGCAAATGGACCACGGTCCACAAACTCTTAACAGGAATCTTCAAAAATATTAACAATGAAGCACTTGTCAGACTGTGTAGGCATCTCAGACTATTTGTTGCTCTTATCTCTTACTCTACATGTTTTGTCTCCTGGACTTTTCATGTTTTTATGGTTTGGGAATGGTTCTCTGTCCTGTTCTCCAGAGGTAATAAGTGTGCTAATATTAGCATGGATAATAGCTCTCAAATTTCAAAATCTAGCTAAATGAAAGAGAGAAACAAGATTCACAAGCCAACCTGAGACTGTACTGGGACTGACGGTGCCTTTTGTCCTGCCGTAAGGGGACAGAATGAGGACAATTATCCAAAGATAGCATAACCAGCAAGGAAGCAAGAAGAGGTGAGTTAGGAACTGTAAAAGAAAATCAGCCTTCAAGTATTCAGCAATAGCCCAGTAGGACAGCAACAAGAATTTGTCAGTCGGAAAATGACAAGTTGTGACCAGCAGGAAAATTACAGTGTAGAGCAAGCTAGAGAAATGTGAGGTGTGACCATTGGGAGAGCTGCAAGATATGACTGGTAAAAGAGAGACTGCATGATAATTAGGAGAGCAAAGAGAAAGGCTAATGGGACAGGAGTGACAATCACAACTACATAACAGGAGAGTAGGGTTCAGATAACTGATGTGGACTGAAATCCTCCTTCACCCAGCCTTTTACCTTGAACCATTCAAGTGCCCAATGGTAATCTTTGTGGAAGGTGCAGTGACCTAATTACTGGGTTAATTAAGCTATGGCTTTACTAAACCTATTTTGAGCTTGTCATTGCCTGTTCTTGCTGATTTCAGCAAGTTACATATCATCCGATTTGTAACTTATACCTTAAGTTGCTTTAAAATATATTAAGTATTATTGACTCCAAATTCAATACAGAAATAATAGGAATATAAAAAGACTACTTTTAAACATCATTGTCCTCAGTTGGATTAACTTAATCTGAGGAATTGCTATCAAGCCACTATTGATGGAATACAGACACTTGCTCCAACAAATGACAGTCTGAGTGTGTATTGCTCTCTGGTCATTTGTGTTTTTTATTATTTTGATATCTTTTCATTTATGCATAAAGTATGTCTCATGGGCATTTAATGTAATCCTGCAAATATAGTACAGTCAATCAGAAACAGAAATCCTCAAGCAAGTGCAGAAAATGGTGTGGAGTGTATTTTTCATTATTTTTTCTCTGTATTTGTGGTAATATTGAATTATTGTGCTCTTGATTAAATGACTATGGTATTTGGTTTGCGAGTGGCTATTTTATTTATTGAAATACTGATCCAAACAGAATCCTTGTTAGATTAATCATGTACGTATTAGGACAGAGACGCATTTAATTAAAAAGCATCTTTTCGATATCCAAAATAAATATCTGTCGGTTTCATGTCAGGCATTAAAATTAATGCATTGATTTTCTCAATTTATTGATTTTACAGTGCAGAAAGCCACAGAAATATGTTTAGACTGTGATTTGATTAATGCACAAATATGATCCCCTACATGTTAAATGGTTAAAATATAAATGCACTGGTTGGTTTTACTCGATTGATGCTACTATTGCACAAACCAAATCACTTCCAAATTTTCTGGATTCTTTAGTGATATCTAAAAGTGAGGCAACACTGGGTTTAGATAGGCAGCAACAACCAAGTCTGGTCATCAGCATATACTGCTGGTGTGTGTTAAATCCAGGTGAACATCAATTCAAGTGAATTTCACCAGATCCCCCTTTACAGCTGGCAATACAGTTGTGGGGTATAACACCCTTGCAACAAGATTGATATTTAAAAGCAAGTGTTTTTTTGGTGGCAGCTTCCCAAATTACGTTCCTGCCATAGTATTGTAAGTATAAATAAATGATGCTAAAAAATAAAGTGAGCTGTAAACAGAAGATCATTCCTGCAGCTACTTTAGGTTGTCATTTTGTATAAGGTTGGCTCAGCATATTTTAGTTCTTCAACAGTGAATTGTGTTGTGATGCAGGTTTGGATTTTGCTGTATTGGAATAATAAAGCTGGACGAGCAGGCTGTCACTGGGAAAACAAATGTACAATCAGGGTAGATGAGATGGTGAAATGGAACAGCATAGCTGAAACAAATTTCATTACAGGCAGGAAGGTAGACTTTGACATTTTGTAGCTGAAATGCTGGCACTTTTTCTAACAGTGATGAGAAGTCCATTGTGTCAGTTTATTATAAAATGATGTGATGCCTTGGTGCCAACTGTTTGTAGTTGAGGCAGAGTGTTGCCACCAATCCTCCTTCTTATTATATAGTAGAGGAGAGACAACAAATACCTCAGCAGGAGACTCTATTAACTCAGATTACAGGATGATGTTTATGTATATACATATCTACCTGTTCAGAAATATTATTAGAATCCTCTGGAGCAGAACCCTGACAATATTCCACAAATCTGTAAGTTAGATTGCTGAGCTTGAAGGTTTGTTTTAAAATGTTTCATCATCATACTAGGTAACATCATCAGTGAGAAATGTTGGTGGTATGCCCAGCCTCTCGATTTATTGGTCTTGGATTCTTAAGTTGGGTGATGCCATTTCTGGTTCTTTCTTTCAAGGGAAGTAGCTAAGATCTAAATTAATGTATTTATTTTTAAAAAAAGAACCGGAAATGACATCACCCACCTTAAGAAAACAAGACCTATAAATAGAGAGGCGGGACGTACCACCAGCACCTCACCAGAGACTCTCACTGATGATGTTACCTAGTATGGTAATGAAATGCCTGAAAACAAACCTTTAAGCTCAGCGAGCTAACTTACAGACTTATCATCAACCTGAGCTACAAATCTTCTCAAAAAATCCACAAGTACAGAAGACTTGTGCTCCAGAGCTTGCCACACCCTGTTTCAGTGCAGTTACAACCCTGGCATCCATCCAACTATGTGGACAATTGTCCTGTACACAAAAAGCAGGACAAATCCAATTCATCCAATAACCACCCATCAGTCTTGATCATCAGTAAAGTGCTGGACGGTGTCATCAATAACTCTGAGCTTGGCTGGTCTGCTCCTGTTGGTTTTATCTCTCTTTTTTGTCTTCTTTTTACTTTCTCTCCTTTTCTTTTCATTTTTCTTCATTTTCTTTCTTTAAAGCCTGGAGGTGGTGGATGAAGGAGGAGGCCTCTTTGGCAGTGGCAACAATGCTCGGACAAACCAGAAACTGTTTCACCTCAGATTGGGGTCTCAAGTTGAGCAAGGAGCTGGCCTTGGGTTGACTCCCCCAGCCTGGAAATATAGGATGGGCCGAGGCTCCAGGTCCACAGCTAGGCCCGGGTGCCTGAAGCAGTGGAAACATTGGCAAAAGGGACTGATGGCAGATCAGTGGCAGTATCTGGAAGATTGTCAGAACAAGAGGTATCACACGGCCCAGTGACGAGGTGGTTTCCAGGAGCCTGGCATGGCTGTCTTGGCCTGGCATGGTGTTCTTGTCCCAGAATGGTGGTCTCATCACATCTGCATCTTCAGGATATTCCATCATTCCTTAAACAGCATTCCCTGTTAATTAAACTATAATGAACTTTGTCTTAATTTTACTTTTTTAAAAAAATTATTAAAATTACATTAATTTGTTATTAATATAGGCATTGTAGTGTAGTGACTTCTAAAACTTTTCATGGAAATGTCACTCAGGACAATAAATGTAAAAATAAATAAATAAGTAATGAAAAAAAGCACCTACTCAGCAATAACCTGGCCAGTGACACATAGTTTGGGAGTCTCCTAGGGCCATTCAGCTCCTGATCTCATTACAGCCTTGGTTCAAACATGGAGGTGTAGGATGCAGTGATGGTCAAGTGGTATTCGCACTGAACAGGTATGTTCTGGGGACCCAGATTTGAATCCATTGACAACAGATGATGAAATTTGAATTCAATAAATATCTGGAATTAAGAGTCTAATGATGACCATGAATCCATTGTTGATCGTTGGGAAAACCCCATCTGATTCATAGATGTCCTTTAGGGAAGGAAACTTCCATCCTTACCTGGTCTGGCCTACAAGTCATTCCAGATCCACAGCAACGTGGTTGACTTTTAACTGTCTTCTGGACAATTAGGGATGAACAGTAAATGCTGTCTAGCCAGTGATGCCCTCATCCTCTAAATGAATAAACAAAATAAAACCAGCTGAATTCCAGGTGAGGTGAGAGTGACAGCCCTTGACATCAAGGCCACATTTGACTGTGTGGCATCAAGAAGCTGAGCAAAACTGGAATCAATGGGTATGATGGACAAATTCTGCACCAATTGGCGTTCTACTTGGCACATATGAAGATGGTTGTGGTTATTGGAAGTCAGTCATCTCAGCCCCAGGACATCTCTGCAGGAGTTTCCCAGGGTAGTGTCCTAGGCCCAAACATCTTCAGCTGTTTATCAATGACCTTCCATCTGTCATAAGGGCAGAAGTGGAGACATCCACCGATGATTGCCCAACATTTAGCAATATTCGCAACTCCTCAGATAGTGAAGCAATCCATGCTCAAATGATGGACAATGTCCAAATTTGAGCTGACAAATGGCAAGTAACATTCATGCTACAGAAATGCTAAGCAATGACCATCTCCAATAAGATACAATCTAATCACTACCCCTTGACATTCAATAGCATTACCATTGCTGAATCCCTCATTATTAACATCCTCGGGGGGTTACCATTGACCAGAAACTTACCTAGACTCACCATATAAATACAATGGCTATAACAGAATATCAGAAACTAGGAATACTGCAGTGAGTAATTCACCTCCTGACTCCACGAAGCCTGTCCATCATCTGCAAGGTATAAGGTAGGAATGTGATGAAATACTTCCCACTTACCTGGATTATTATATTCCAAACGTACTCAGGAAGCTTGACACCATCAATGACAAATCAGCCTACTTGATTGGCACTACATCCACAAACATCAATTCCCTCCACCAGCAATGGTCAATAGCAGTAGTGTGAACTATCTACAACATGCAGTCCAGACATTCACCAAAGTTCCTTTGACAGCACACTCTAAACCGACTTTCATATTGAAGTAGAAAGGCAGCAGATATACATTAGAGTAAATGGAGTTTCAGCTTAGTTGATAGATTAACTTCTTCATATTCAAAACCTTATAAAACATTATCTTCTTGTAATGCCCATGAGTGGTGCAAACATAGCTAAATGAAGATATACAGTGAAAGTCCATTATAACGTATTTCAATATTCCACGAATTTGCTTATAGCATTGGGGGTTACTTGGTTCTCAAAAGAGGTAAATCTTTACTTAAATCTTAATTTGCTGGTTAAAAGGAGTAATGAGGAGTTTCCTTATTAATGCAGTTTATTAAATGGTTTCATTTTTTTGGCCCTCAGCATCCATATTACAATGAACTTTCACTGCACAATTCAATGACGTTGGTGCTGTGATAGTGCATTTTCAATGGTGTACCCATTTGTTATGGGAATTGGAGATGCTTCAAGGGGTGGAAGTTAGATCTCATTGCACCCATTTTTTGGATGAATAAAAAAGCAAACAGGTCTTGGGTTAGGACCTCTGGTACCCAATGTATGCCAACTGACACATTAGAGGTTGTTGACTTCCAATGTACTGTCGCAATGATTTGAAATGGCTTTAAGCAACTGAAAAAGTGTCCAAAAGATTGTTTTACTACAATTTTCAACCAATGGGTGAAGAAGCTCTGAAATTGTCTTTGAATTTTTACTTTTTTTAAATTGATTGAAACAATCATCCTGTCATTTTGAAATTCCCATTAATAAATATTTCTCAGAAACATTTCTGAGATTTTAAAATTTTTTCTAAATTATTTTCAAAGTATCTCAAATGCAATATGTCATGTTTAAAGCGGTAGTGGTTGGAAGAAAGCATATCAGGTTGATCAGTTTTCTATATCCCATTCTTAGAAAACTTGGTGCAGTACTGTCAAGGGTGAATAATACAGCCTTGGCCTGCTCCTGGTCAGCAAGAGAAAATTGTACCGAATCTGTGGCTGCAAACTTGCAACACAGTGATCACTTTCTCTGTAGATGGTTAGCTTACTGGTATAGTATTCTGAAATGATTCACAAATAAGTTTGTTCAGGCATATGTTTACTTTTATGAAAAGAATTTTACATCACTAACTACTCTATAACAAGACTCAACAAAAGAAATAATGTATTGTTCTGCTGTACATGGTAAGATCAGGAAGGTAATACTCAATAAGAGCTACAGCATTTATTTGAAATAATGTAATTGTTTCAAATTTCTGGGAACCTCTAAACATAATATGGTGGTGGATGATGTTTGTGAGCAAAACCCAAGCATAATAAGCAAAATAAATACTGAATTAGATTGAGAACAAAACTGGAATTAGTGCCAGAGAGAAAGAGCTGCTCCTCTTCATCCTAATCAGTCTCATCCCTAATTTAACTTAGTTTTCGTGATGTCAGTAAATGCATGTCAATCTTATATTTTTTAACAGACAGTTGTAAAGGACGACATCATACCAGTGCGAACACTGACTGTCTCTGAGATGAACGCACCAAGATACAAAAAGATATAAGACATTTATTTAGTTTGGTCCAATGGATAAGTTTTCCATCCCACACATACCTAAACACACAACAAATCTACAAGAGCTGATGCAAGAAGGTTGCCCAGAATGGATGGCTAGAGTCACATTAAAGAAGTTTCAATAAACTCAAAGAAATGATGACAAATGGGAGATTCAATAGAAAGAAATCTGTCACTCTTCAATTAGATGTATCTCCAAAAGGATTGGAAGCTATCACCAGAGGGAAAGCTGATATTATTCACATCCAAAGCTCTGACATGATATGAGACTGGATTTTCCAACACAGGAGAGAGATTTTGACAGTGGTATACAGTTGCAAAGAATTCCATATATACCTCTATGTTCACAATGGCAAAGTTTTATAAACTACGTTTTATAAACTATGTTTTTGACTATCTCTTTAATTCATAGTAACATGTGGTATCTTTATGCTGAGACATGACAGCATTTCAAGTTAGCTTCTGCTCATCTTTTGTGGTGATCATGTTCAGCACACATCACAGAACAGTGCCACTGCCAATGACCATTCAAATATTCAGCATTTCAGAGCAACAGCACATTAAACATAACAGGACTCATGGTATTATGGAACTACTATGGCAGTATGCTGTACCTTGTTGTAACAAAAACCAAAAGCTATGACAAAGAAAAAGGGTAATGCAAGTCAAGGAGACAGCATTAAAACAGTTCTACTCTGATAACTGTCATCTGGATGATTGATTCAATTGCAGATTGATTACAGGGAGGGTTGTTTTGTTTTATCTTACACTTCACTGAGAAAGAATAGCCTATGATCAGTGCTTCAGCAGATCCCCTTGGGTTATGCTACATCAATGCATCTGTTTCACATCTGTAATAGAATTATACATTGCTGTAATGCTAACAATAGAAATATACTTTCATTGCTGGAATCCCTCTTAGTATATATTCACATGAAGTGTAAATATGTAATTGCATAGTTACTTAATTTGGCGATAGGTATGTCTTACTGAGTTATTGGCAGCAGGATGTAGGGTCAATAGTAATGCTTTTCATTATATAGTCGCGCACACTAAGATTCAAACTTCATTGTTGATAATTCATTAATGCCAGTTCTCTCTGAGGTTTGCTGCTATCTGCATATCCCACTTATTTAAGCATGCATTCACAACTCTTTTGTACTTCTACTTGCAAACTTCATTGATGAGTACTTTCTCCCTGTTTCTTCCCTGGGTTGTAACTGTTCGGCCAGCCTCCAAAAATTATATATTATTTGAACTATGTATTTATTTTATTGCTAATTAAACACCATTACTGACAGCCATATATTAATGTAATCGCATACTGGAACTGTGATGTATCGAAGCCTGATGATCCTCCCATTGGTACTACAACTGCTAATGAACCTTTAAGAGATCGGATAGGTAGAACCATTATGTAAAAAGTTCAGAAATGACAGAGTAGTTAAATTGATTTGATACATTTACAGAAGACATGTAATTCTTTGAGCTTGTCTTCATAAATGAAAATGGAGAATCAGTTACAAATTCAACCTTTTGATTCACAAATGCAAAAACTATTAAAATACAGCATTAATCAATCAATGGTCTCAATTTCTCACACAGAACATAAAAGTTGACATGAACCCAATGGGCTGATTGGCCTCTGTGTAGGTTGTAAATACTATGTGATGCTTATTTACAGGTTAAAATGGTTAACTTACCCATTATAAAGTTTATTATTGAGATGACATTACAAATTACCTCTGTAATCTTCACTGTCAGAAGAAAATTATGCATTAGGGAGATATCATTGAGAACAAGGTTGACCCTGAGGTTAGAACTCTAAATTATGAATAAGTAGCATTGAATAAAACCTGCTTTTACTGGAGAACTGAGCATGTGCCAGGAACCATACTGTAACTGTGCACACACATTATATTTCTAAACAAATTGCTCACCACTAGCCAAACGTTTCTTCACTTATCTTGACCCCCTCACTCTCTCTGCCTATGCTCATACCTTCATTCCTTCTTACTCACCACTTCCCAATGCCCTCATTTCCTCCTTCTTGCCATTTCACTCTCCTGACCTTGTTCTCAGTTCCTACTCACTATTTCATTTGCCACTCTTTTCATGGGTAACAGGGTTAGCATAGGAGGGAGCAAGACAGTCAGCACAGAGAAATGGTAAGTGGGAGGGAGATGGAATTGGGCTGAAGACGACATTGCAAGCAGGAACGAGGGAGTTGGGAGATGGAAGTGATAGGCAGGAGGGAACAGTGGATCAGGAAAGAGAAACAACGAGCAATGGGAACAGAAGTAGAAAAACTAGTAAGTTATTAAGAATTGTAAGTTAGAAGGAGGATTTTTGGACCAGGTTAGCCCAAGATAATCCATTGGTTTTTAATGTAAATATTACAAGTCAGCAAGGCAGCCCACTGTTATGGTTTTTTTTAATGGGAAAGACATTTTCACTAAACAAGGTTTTCTTTAGCAAATTGCTTTTAGGAGCAGTTTGAGGGCTGATGATGGATGTAGCTGATAGCTGGGCTAGATTTTTCTCTTGACTGCAAACATGTACCTCAATCTGTTACCGTGGTTTATGGAGCTTCCACTGTTTTAAACATCAACATTAAGGCAAATTGTTTAAGTCAGAGAAGAACATGAACCATTTCCATTATAGTCAGTTTTGAAATTCCTCCTTAGAGCGTGTTATGAGCATTCATTGGCAGACATGGGTTTTCACTCAATAGATTGCACTTGGTTAAGGCACAACTATCTAGCACTGGCTACAACAATAAGATAAACCATATCCTGTCATTGTTCAAAGCATTAAATAACTGGGAGGTATTCATCTCCACTGTAGTACAATTGTCACAACCTATCCTTACAGCTTTCTGATTGTGCCTACCTACATCATATCTATTTCATTAATGTTTCGATCCTTTCTTCTGAACATCATGGGTGTTGCAGATAGACAAGATAAACCATTCAACATGAACAGCAAACAAATCACATAGAGAGAAGATATCTAAGTAGTAACATCTATGAAACATCATAGCCTGTTAATATTATTTTCAATTCAGAGCTCGTCATTTCAAGAGGTATATGCCAATTAAGTTATTTTATTTCTTGGCAAAGGTAAACAGCCAATATTATATGTCTTTGATGCTAAGATCAGCAACTTGTTGCCTTGCATCATTATGTGGTTGACATGTTTTATCATACGTAACCTTTGAGTGGCTCCAATTCCAACAAAAGGTGATTCGTTAATGCTTTGCAGATTGAATATGCATAGAAATGTCTTCAAGAGACTTTACATCAGGGCACTTTTTGAATTCTTTGAACAGTTTTCCAATGTTTAAAATTTAAAAAGTATAAATAAGCTACTTGCTATGTTACCTTACAGTGTTATTGATGCACTTGCACAGGACAGCTGCTATACATGAATGAATGTGTCCTTGAAATGTCATTATTGCTGTACTAGAAACTGCACCTCTGAAAGAAGCCATGTAATATGAGATAGGCGTTTTATTAATTATGTAAAGCACAATTGTCATAGTCTATGCTATTATGTATGTGACCAAAATTATTAATAAATTATCACTGGCCTGTTAATCCAGAGACACAGGTAATGTTCTGGGAACCTGAGTTTGAATCTTGCCATAGCAGATGATGGAATTTGAATTCAGTAAAAATCTGGAATTGAGAGTCTGAGAATGACCATGAAACCATTGTCAATTGTCATAAAAAACAATCTGGTTCAATAATGTCCGAAATGGAAGGAAACTGGCATCCTTACTTGGTCTGGACTGCACGTAGCTCCACATCCATAGCAATGTGGTTGATTCTTAACTGCCCTCTGGGCAATAAATGTTTGCCTAACCAATGACACTCACGTCCCATGAATGAATTTTTATAAAGATGCTGCATTGTACCTGTGTTTGAACATTTCATTACTGGCATACACATCTGACAGTCTCTGAACATGTGTGGCATAGGAAATAAATCATCAAATTCCTTCGTAAAGCAAAAGGAACTTCTGCATTAACTTTCAGCTGAAGTACTTAAGGACCTGATAAGATTTCTAAACCTCAATATTTTGACTATCTTGTGAACCCTGAAAAGCTGAACTGTGACCACTATTCAAAGAGATGGGACCAGCCTGATTTTTAACTGAACCAAAGCCATGTTTGGAATCTCTTCCACAATTTTATGACTGATGCAATCTGATTTCATCAACAAGATACAAATGGTTTGTGAGAAATGATCAAATTTTACCCTTGATTTTGTAGAACATTGTTCAGTATGAATGATTTTTCTTTTGCCCGTTTTGAAATATAATCTCCGTATTGCCTTTGTTGTCTTTTGCGTTCTGTGAGGTTGTCTATTTTGGGATTAAAAGGGGTATAGTTTTAATTCTGGTTATTAGTTGTTCATCAATTTTGTCCTTTTTTTAAAAGTAACTTTTGTTTTGAGTTCATTTAGAGAAGCCTGATAAAAGACTATTTTATTCTGGATAGCAATACAAAAGAGAAACAATTGGCCATTTTTAGGATTGGGTTATAACCTTCACGCTAATGGTGTGACTCGTAGAGTGGTTGGTCTTGATTGCCAATGCATTTCTCCCATCACAGTTGTAGTACCACTGATCTGAAGATGCAAAGAATCCTTCACACAAATGCTACATGACTGGAAGTTGTAATGAGGCACCCATCCTCAATAATTCTGTCTTCTCTGAGCTGTCAAAGAAAGAGAGTCAATAAACATATGGCTAAGTAGTGGTGATTGTAAGCCTTGTTATTTTGGGTGAATGATCTCTTTGAAAGATAAAGCTGAGGACCATAACAACAAGGCATCAGATTGGTCATTGATAGAGCTATGGGGGTCATAAAGGATTGCTTCGATTGCCTTCATAGATCAGGAAGGTTTTACATATGAGATATACTCAACATATCTGGATTAGTGGTGCTGGAAGAGCACAGCAGTTCAGGCAGCATCCAAAGTGCAGTGAAATCAATTCCATGCAAAATGTTGGCATTCAAAATACCTACATTGCCGGCTGGAGAGCATTTTGAAGTGTCCAGTAAATGGTCATTTTGATTGTGAGAGGCTGGAATTTACCCCCAGCGTGTGAGTCCCACGGGTGGATGCAGACAAAGCCATAAAGACTGTCCTGTTGAGTCCGGATGTCCTATTGTGATTTCCCAACATCTGTTGAGACATTTATTAGCTGAGGCAAGACCATCACCATCATCTGGGGAGGAAGCCCTGATGCTAAGAACTACTGGTCAATCAGATGGCTGTCATTCCCCAGCAACACCACTGCTAGGACTGCATGCAGGATGAGCTGGGTCGGAGAACAGGACAACTGCAAGAGAACTGCAAAGGTGATTGTACTTTATGAGTAAGGTGTCTCCATTTAAAATGAGATTTGCAAAGGAAAAACCTATCCACTTCCTCAGCCTGGCCTGGATAATGTTACCTGCCAGGTTTCCAAATCTGTCACCAGCCACAGCTCAAATAGCAGTGGAGATAACAAGTGGTCATTAATCGTCTATCCTTGTGATTACTACCAAAAGCCCAATTTTCCATCTTCAAATGAATGAGATATCTATGGCAAATTCTTCAGTCCTGGACTCATCCCAGAACATGTTATTACACCTGACTTTTTTCCCCTAAATAACCATTCAAATCTTCATTATTAGACGGTAAAAGCTGCACGAAATATGTATGTTTTCCTCTATGATTAAAATTCATGAACAACAGAGGGTCCACACTCATATCTTTCATTACTAGGAAGCAAAAAGTAATCACAGATCAACCTAATCTCTCCTCACATCAAAATTCCCTATGATATTATGAGGCAAACTGACATTTATATGCATTTTTTTATTAGTTGCTGCAATCTTTGATTTCAAGGATTGCGTTAGTAACTGCTGGGTTTTTCTGTATATCTGGTTAATAATTAATTTGCAAATAATTTTGTCATTATGGTAATTTTGTCTATAGTTTTTGGACCCTGGCTTTAGAGTGAATGTGTTTGTGCATTAATGGACTTTTGCTTATTTTAGAGAGTTTGCAACTCAGCAGAACAATTAATGGCACCTCAAAGGTTTGTTCCAGAATTCTGGAATTTGGGATTTTTTTAATGTTTTAAGGCATTCTTGGTGGAGTGAGAGAAATTTCGAGATGCATTTTGACTTTGTGTCGTGTTTTAGTCCCGCGAAGACCTTGGAACAGGATGGCTGTTAAACAATTAAACAACTTACCGTGGATGCTGGAAATCTGAAACAAATACAGAAATTGTTGAAGAAACTCAGCAGGTCTGGCAGAATCTGTACAGAGAAAGCAGAGTTAACATTTTGGATTCAGTGGCTCTTCTTCAGAACAAGAAGTAGCTAGGAAAAGGTGCCATATATGCTAAAGACACGGGGTGGAGGGGGCAATAAAGAAGCAAATGATAGGTGGAAATGGAGCCTAGCAGGAGAGAAATATGGTTAGGCAGATAAAGGGTAAGCAGGATAAGGATAACAATAAGCAGAAAGATAGAAAAGTTGATAATGGGGACCGTGTAGGAGAAAATGGTTTGGCTATGCTGAAACCAGCCCATATCATGCGCTTTTCCAGCAACACATTTTCAGCTCTGATCTCCAGCATCTGCAGTCCTCACTTTCTCCATGTCATGATAAGGCTGGGATGTGGTGATGGGTAAAGGAAATGGAAGAAGGTGCCTAAAATTATTGAACTTCATATTGAGCCTAGAAGACTGCAGGGTCCCCAAATGGAAAATGAGATGCTGAAAAACTGAGAAGAGGAAGCGATACTAAATAATGTCTTTAGAGTTTGTTCCAGATCAGATAAAAACACAGAAGTGATTATTTAAGCTAAGCGCAGTGAAGCTCAAATATATGACAGCTGTATGAGGAAGATATCGCAATTCCAGTTTTAAAAATTGACATCCCAAGTGATTTTGACTATCAAGGTTTTAGATATAGGGATAATGATGTGAGTATTGTCTTAATGGTATTTTGAATACAGTGTCAGGAGGTGTGGTGTAAGCACTAAACAAAGTGTTTTGCTTATTTCAATTTATAAAGGTGTGTTTTATTATTAATGAGGTTATACTTTTATAGTGTATTTAAAATCTTTGAATTTGTATTAATAAGTAGATAGCTTGTATTATTCTATTGTATCTTTGCTCCTATTGCAATAAATGTCTGTTTTGTTGTTAAAACAAAATCCACAGCATTGCCTACTTATGGTTCAGTGAAAGGCGACTTTGTTAAAACGAAAACAAAGGAAGTTATGCTTTATCAGGTCAGGTTCCTGCCTGGAATCTGACTCATCTGGTAATAATGCAGATTGGTTTCATAACAGATATTCTGAAGAGGGTCATTGGATTCAAAATGCTAATGCTTCTTTCTCTCCACAGCTGCTACCAGACCTGCTAAGTTTCTCGAGCAATTTCAGTTTCCCATTTAAGTACTGTTCCCAGATATAAACTGAAGTCCAATGCTATGAGAGATATTTGACTGTAGGATTCACTGGACTGATATTGTCCTTTCTCTTGCAGGACTGAGTACCTACAGAGGGAACAATTACTGCTTATATTTCTGGAGCTTCATCCTGAGGATCCCCATGCTCTAAGGAGGAAGAAGATGGCTTATGTCAGGATGAGATGTAATGGCTCAGTTAGGGCACTTGAGAGTTACCAGTTAGCCAGGAAAGATCGAAAGAGAGAACTAAGAAGAGGCAGAAGGGAGCATGAGAACTTGTTGGTGGATAGGATCAAAGAAAACTCTAATGCTTTCTTATAGGTATATCAGGAATAAAAGAATGACAAGAGTAAGATTAGGGCTAATCAAGGATAGGAGTGGGAAGATGTAGTGGAGTCAGAGGAGATGGGGAAGCAATAAATGAATGCTTTTCGTCAGTATTCACACTAGAAAAAAAACAATGTTGCCCAGGAGAATATGCAGATACAGACTACTAGACTAAATGGGATTGAGATTCATAAGGAGGAGGTGTTGGCAATTCTGGAAAGTAGAAAAATAGATAAGACCCCTGGGCCAGATGAGATTTATCCTAGGATTCTCTGGGAAACCAGGGAGGAGATTGCTGAACTTCTGGCTTTGATCTTTATGTCGTCATTGTCTATAGGAATAGTGGCAGAAGACTGGAGGATAGCAAATGTGGTTCCCCTGTTCAAGAAGGGGAGTAATAACAACCCCAGTAATTACAGACTAGTGAGCCTTACTTCAGTTGTGGGTAAAGTGTTGTAAAGGGTTATAAGAGATAGATAAGAGATAGACAGGTATGAGATTCTTGCTCCCTGTTCCAACAGGTACGAGATTCTTGCTCCCTGTTCGGATGAGGAAAAGGGCTCTGGACAGGATGAGCCAACTGACCAAGGCACCATAGTGCAGAAGGCCATTCAAGAGGGGGGAGCTAATAGACAAGTAGTGGTTATAGGGGATTCTATAATTAGGGGGACAGATACTATCCATTGCAAGCCGGATCGGGAGTCTCGCATGGTGTGTTGCCTGCCTGGTGCCAGGGTGCGGACATCTCCGACTGGCTTGAAAGGATATTGGAGCGGGAGGGGGAGGATCCAGTTGTTGTGGTCCACTTTAGTACTAACAACATAGGCAAGACTAGGGTGGAGGACCTGTTTGGGGATTACGAAGCACTAGGCAGGAAATTGAAGTACAGGTCCTCAAGGGTCATAATCTCTGGATTATTGCCTGAGCCACGTGCCAATTGGCATAGGGACAAGAAAATTAGACAAGTAAACACGTGGCTAAGGGATTGGTGTAGGAAAGAGAGATTCCACTTCATGGGGCATTGGCATCAGGGGGGATCTGTACCGTTGGGACGGTCTCCACCTGAACCGATCAGGTACCAATGTTCTAGCGAAGAGGATAAATAGGGTGGTCAGTAGGACTTTAAACTTCTGAGTTGGGGGGAAGGGAAAGTGAAAGCGACAGGGATTATGGCGTTAAATGGAAATATAAACAGCAGGATAGCATGTGTCCAGGCGGATTTAAAATTGAGGCAGACTGGGAATGCAGAAAAAAGCAAGGATAACTTAGGACATCATATGACTTCCAATATCTCTAATGATAAGAAAGTTAGCATTAAGTCACTTTACCTGAATGCTCATAGCATTCATAACAAAGCAGACGAACTAATGGCACAGATCATAGTGAATAATTATGATGTGGTAGGCATCACATAGACTTGGTTACAGGGGGGTCAGGACTGGCAGTTAAACCTCCCAGGATTTTCAACTTATTGAAAAGACAGGGAGGTCAGCATAGGGGGTGGGGTTGCCTTGTTCATTAAGAAGAAATTAAATCTGTGGCACTGAATAACATTGCGTCAGATGATGTGGAGTCTGTGTGGGTGGAATTGAGGAACCACAAAGGCAAAAAAACCATAATTGGAGTTGTGTACAGAATTGGAGTTGCTGTTACGAAAGAGATAGTGCTAGAAAAGTTAAAAACTCTTAAAATTGATAAATCTCCTGGCCCCGATGGGATACATCCTAGAGTTCTGAGAGAGGTGGCTGAGGAAATAGCGGAGGCATTGGTTGAGATCTTTCAAGAGTCACTGGAGTTAGGGAAAGTCACGGATGATTGGAAGATCGCTGTTGTAACCCCCTTGTTCAAGAAAGGATCAAGACAAAAGATGGAAAATTATAGGCCAATTAGCCTAACCTCAGTTATTGGTAAAATTCTAGAATCCATCATTAAGGATGAGGTTTCTAAATTCTTAGAAGAGCAGAGTCTGATTAGAACAAGTCAACATGGATTTAGTAAGGGGAGGTCATGCCTGACAAACCTGTTGGAATTCTTTGAAGAGGTGACAAGTAGGTTAGACCAGGGAAACCCAGTGAATGTGGTCTATCTAGACTTTCAAAAGGCCTTTGATAAGGTGCCACACGGGAGGATGCTGAACAAGGTGAGGGCCCATGGTGTTCGAGGTGAGCTACTGGGATGGATTGAGGATTGGCTGTCTGACAGAAGGCAGAGAGTTGGGATAAAAGGTTCTTTTTCGGAATGGCAGCCGGTGACGAGTGGTGTCCCGCAGGGTTCAGTGTTGGGGCCACAGCTGTTCGCATTATATATTAATGATTTGGATGAAGGTACTGGGGGCATTCTAGCGAAGTTTGCAGATGATGCGAAGTTAGGTGGACAGGCAGGTAGTACTGAGGATGTGGGGAGGCTACAGAAGGAGAGTGGTCCAGGAAATGGCTGAGTTCAACGTGAGCAAATGCGAGGTCTTGCACTTTGGCAAAAGAATAAAAGCATAGACTACTTTCTAAACGGTGAGAAAATTCATAAAGCCAAAGTACAAAGGGATCTGGGAGTGCTAGTCGAGGATTCTCTAAAGGTAAACATGCAGGTTGTGTCCGTGATTAAGAAAGCGAATGCAATGTCATCACTTATCTCAAGAGGGTTGGAATGTAAAAGCAGCGATGTGCTACTGAGACTTTATAAAGCTCTGGTTAGGCCCCATCTGGAGTACTGTGTCCAGTTTTGGTCCCCACACCTCAGGAAGGACATACTGGCACTGGAACGTGTCCAGCGGAGATTCACACGGATGATCCCTGGAATGGTAGGTCTAACATATGAGGAACAGCTGAGGATCCTGGGATTGTATTCATTGGAGTTTAGAAGATTAAGGGGAGACTTAATAGAGACGTACAAGATAATACATGGCTTGGAAAGGGTGGATGCTAGGAAATTGTTTCCAATAGGAGAGGAGACTAGGACCCATGGACACAGCCTTAGAATTAGAGGGGGTCAATTCAGAACAGAAATGCGGAGACATTCCTTCAGCCAGAGAGTGGTGGGCCTGCGGAATTCATTGCCACAGGGTGCAGTGGAGAACGGGATGCTACATGTCTTCAAGGCCGAGATTGATAGATTTTTGATGTCTCGAGGAATTAAGGGCTACGGGGAGAACGCTGGTACGTGGAGTTGAAATGCCCATCAGCCATGATTGAATGACGGAGTGGACTCAATGGGCCGAATGGCCTTACTTCCACTCCTATGTCTTATGGTCTTATGATTTATACTCATCTAGAAAGGAATACATTGCTTATGGATAGTCAACACAGTTTCGTCAAGGGAAGGTCGTGCCTTACTGACTCCTTTCAGGAGATGACCAAACAGGTGGATTAGGGTAAAGCGGTAGATGTGTATATATGGATTTCAGTAAGGCGTTTGATAAGGTCTGCACAGTAGGCTATTGCACAAAATACAGAGGCATGGGATTGAGGGTCATCTAATGGTTTCGATTGGAGATTGGTTAGCTAAAAGAAGACAGAGGGTGGTGGTTGAGGCGAAATATTCATCCTGGAGTTCAGTTATTCTGGGGCCACTGCTGTTTGTTATTTTTATAAATGACCTGGATGAGGGAATAGAAGGAAGTGTTAGTAAATTTGCAGATGACACTAAGGTCGATAGAGTTGTGGATAGTGATGAAGGATGTTGTAGGTTACAGAGTGACATTGATAAGCTGCAGAGCTGGGCTGAGAGATGGCAAATGGAGCTTAATGTGGAAGGAGTAACAGGAATGTGGAGTGCTGGGCTAATGGTAAGATTCTTGGTAGTGTAGATGAGCAGAGAGATCTCCGTGTCCAGATACATTGATTCTTGGAAGTTGACACCCAGGTTGGTACGGTTGTTAAGAAGGCATATTGTGTTAGTTTTTATTGGTAGAGGGATTGGATTTCGGAACCATGAGATCATGTTGCAGTTGTACAAAACTCTGGTGCAATTGCACTTGGAGTATTGCATACAGTTCTGGTCACTGCATTATAGGAAGGATGTGGAGGCTTTGGAAAAGGGTTCAGAGGAGATTTATTAGGATGTTGCCTAGTACGAAGAGAAGGTCTTACCAGGAAAGGCTGATGGACTTGAGGCTGGTTTTGTTCGAGTGAAGAAGGTTGAGAGGTGACTTAACTGAGACACATAATATGATCAGAGGGTTTGATAGGTTGGACAGTGAGAGCATTTTTCCTCGGATGGTGATGGCTAACACGAGGGAACATAGCTTTAAATTGAGGGGTGATAGATATAGGACAGATGTGAAAGGTAGTTTCTTTACTCAGAGAGTAGTAGGGATGTGGAACGCACTGCATGCAACAGTAGTAGATTCGCCAGCTTTATGGGCATTTAAGTGGTCATTGGATAGGCATATTGATGAAAATGGAATAGTGTAGATTAGATGGGTTTCAGATTGGTTTCACAGGTTGGCACAACATTGAGGGATGAAGGGCCTGCACTGTGCAGTAATTAGATTTTGTTTAGATTAGATTAGACTTACAGTGTGGAAACAGGCCCTTCGGCCCAACAAGTCCACACCGACCCGCTGAAGCGCAACCCACCCATACCCCTACATTTTACCCCTTACCTAATACTACGGGCAATTTAGCATGGCCAATTCACCTGACCCGCACATCTTTGTGACTGTGGGAGGAAACCGGAGCACCCGGAGGAAACCCAAGCAGACACGGGGAGAACGTGCAAACTCCACACAGTCAGTCGCCTGAGTCGGGAATTGAACCCGGGTCTACAGGCGCTGTGAGGCAGCAGTGCTAACCACTGTGCCACCGTGCTGCCCCACGGGTGCCCAACATGTTCTATGTTGCCTCTTATATATTAGTTGCAAGGTGCTCTGAGGATGTAGGGCAGATGCCAAAAGAAACAACACCTCAGGCAGTACCCCAAGCTATTTCCTCAAATATGTGTCCCTGTCTTAGTGAACAATGGAGCAGATGCAAAATGCTGACTGGCCTGCTCCTGCTCATTGCTTCTATGTTTCAGTGTAAGGATACTCAATACCCTTTGCTTCCAGTGCCTGAGATCTTTCCCTGACTGTGCATTACTTCCTGACTCTACCCAATTTCTATTTTTTCACTTAATTTGTAGTTTAACACATGCAGTCAACAGATGTTCTCGCTCAAGTCTGAATTTATATTGAACAAAGCAAAACTAATCTGGTCAATTTTTCCATTTAAAAAAATGCAGTGCAAATTTTAGAAGTGCTGTAACATTGCAGATGCAATTACAGTGTTTCATTTTTATTGAGGATGACATTTTCAACAGAATTGTAAATCCAAATTATTTCCAGCTGAGGTAAGATTTTTAGTTGCTAAATTTTGTAAGAAAAATATGTGGAAATTTGATTTTGTCACATTTCCAAAGGAGATTCTTTGGAAATATTGTACCTCCATCTGACCTGCTATTTTGAAATCTATTCTCCCAACAAGTCACTAAAATATGACAAAGTGACTGATATCAAGTTCCTTAAACTAGTTGCAACGAGTTTAAATGGATAGAGTACTGACAGAAACACAGTGTTCTACACAAATAGTGACTGCATTTGCCAAATTATGCCACTGGTTGGAGAGGTTGAGTTATACAAAATTATCCAGTTGCGAGGGTCTTCCACCTCAGGGTGATATTCATAGATTAGTCAAATCTAAAAGGTCACATAGCTGTACAGACCTGATTAACAAGCAAGTGCTGACTGGGGAGTCTCAGTACTTATGCATTGTGCATTTTACCACCACCATTTGAACCTTATTTAGTGATTTTGCTCAACACTCAGTTTGCAACATTGAAATATACCTTCTAAATCCTTGCTGCTTGACTGAATACCATAGATAGCCAGCTACTCTAATTTCCATAATCAATCCTAATTTCAGAACTAGGGATCCTCCCATTAGGACTGAAAATAGGGATAGGGCTGTTGGGAGAAATCTCTACTTCGGTCATCAGGAGTACGCAGGGTAACATGATATTCGTGGCACCTAATTAATTATAGAGCCACAAAATCATACAGCATGGGGTTTCCCAAACTAAACTAGTCTCACTTATCTGCATTTGGCCCATATCCCTCTAAATCTCTCCTATTCATGTACTTATCCAAATGTATATTAAATGTTGTAACTGTACCTCCATTCACAACTTCCTCAAGCAGTCAATTCCACGTATAAACCATCCTCAAAAAACATTGTCCTTCAGGACCTTTTTAAGTCATTCTCCTCTCATCTTAAAAATATGACCTCTAGTTTTGAACTCACCCATTCTTGGGAATAAAATCTTTGCTATTCACCTTTTCTATACCCTTCAAATTTTTATAAATTTCCATACGGTCACCCCTCAACCTCCTACGTGCCAGTGAAAGTAGTCCCAACCTATCCAGAATTTCCTTATAACTCTAATGGTCCAGTCCCAGCAACATCATGGCAAATCTTTTCTAAACCTTCTCCAATTTAATAAAATACTTCCCATAGCCAGGCAACCAGAACCATACACAATACTTCACAAGTGGCCTCACCAGTATCCTGTACAACTTCAATATGACATCCCAACTCCTATACTTAGTGGTCTGAGCAATGAAGACAAGTGTTCTGAATGCCTTTTTAACCAGCCAGTCTACATATGATACAACCTTCAAAAAACAATGTACCTGAACTCCTGTCTGAGTTGCCATCCTTATAAAGAATAGTGGACTTGCCCCCAAGAGCTGAGAGATTGGAGTTTTCAGCCTGTTTGTCCTATATAGTGTTTCATGTAGTTTTGCATGGAATCTTGTAAATTACGTTTGTCTTGCACATGATGGGTATAGGATCTTTTGTTCTCGTGAGTTGTTGTCTGAGCGTGGATGTCCGTTTATGGGCTGTCATGAATCCCAGTGACCAGAGAAGTCTGGCTGTGAATTCCGTAATGATTTTACTGAAACATACCATTGCTAGTGAGTTAGGTCGTGGCATGTCCTCATTACATTGTTTGTCTGTTAGGCATCTGTGGGATGAAGTTCTGGGGATATCTGTTCTTGATGAATACTCTGTAAAGGTGTTCTTCCCTACGTAGATCGGGACTGCTGCAGAGTGTTGTAGCCCTTTTTTACAGGGTCCTAATGCAGGTGTGTGTGTGTGTGTGTGTGTGTGTGTGTGTGTGTGTGTGTGTGTGTGTGTGTGTGTGTGTGTGTGTGTGTGTGTGTGTGTTGATTGCTGTTATAGTTCAGGACTTGGTCAGAGTGTGTGGTTTTCCAGTACATTGTTGCTGTGCACTAACCATTCTGTCTTCTTTCTACCATTACATCCAGGAATGGGAGTTGGTTGTTGGTTTCCTCCTCACTCATAAGTCTGATCTCTGTGATCAAGGTGTTGATAATCCAGTGTGTGTTCTTGATTACTGTTTTCCTAATGACAACAAAAGTGCCATCCGCGTATCTGATCCAGAGTTTGGGTTGGATTTGTGGGAGGGCTATTTGTACCAGTCTTTGCATCCTTGTTTCTGCTATAAGCCCAGAGATGGGTGAGCCCACAGGTGTTCTATTGATCTGTTCATATATTTAATTGTTGTGTGTGAAGTGTGTCGTCAAGCACATGTCTAGAAATTTGAGCATGCAGTTCCTTGTTGATAGGTTCCCCATCGTGTTGTCTATTCTGCTTGTCCACGAAGTGGGCTATTGTCTCTCTGGCTAGAGTTTTGACAATTGAAGTGAACAGTGCCATGACATTAAATAAGGCTATTGCTTCTTCCTTGTCTATGTTTTTGTTCGTGATGTTGTCTAGGAATTCCTGTGATGACTGTACACAGAACTTGGT
Source organism: Hemiscyllium ocellatum (assembly GCF_020745735.1). Lineage (NCBI taxonomy): Eukaryota > Metazoa > Chordata > Chondrichthyes > Orectolobiformes > Hemiscylliidae > Hemiscyllium > Hemiscyllium ocellatum. The sequence goes on from NC_083425.1 coordinate 32,091,021, forward strand.
TCCACAAATTCAACCCAAACTCTGGATAAGATATGTGGATGACATTTTTATTATCATTAAGAGAACAGAAATTGAGGACACACACCGGGTTACCTACACTATGCTCACAGGGATCAGATTTATGAGGAGGACACCAACAATCAACTCTCATTCCTGAGTCTGATGATAGAAAGAATACAGGTGAATGCACCACAACAGTGTACGTGAAAGCCAGACACACCAACCAGGTCCTGCACTACATCAGCAACCACCCAAACACACACACAAGAGAAGCTGCATTAGGACCCTGTTCAAAAGGGCTACAACACACTGCAGCATTCCTGACCAACGAAGGGAAGAACACCTTTACAGAGTATTCACCAAGAAAAGATATCCCCGCAACTTTATCTTGCAGATACCTAACAGACAAACAACATGATGAGGACATGCCATGACCTAACTCACTGACAATGCTACCTCAAATAAAAAAACGTTTCGGAACTGACAGCCAGACTTGTCTGGTCATTGGGATTAATGATAGCCAATAAACTGACAGCCATGCTCAGACAACAACTCACCAAGACAAAAGACCCTGTACCCATTATGTGCAAGAAAAACATAATTTACATGATTCCATGCAAAGACTGCACATAATACTTTATAGGACAAAGAGGCAGACAACTAGCAATCCGCATCCATGAACACCAACTAGCCACTAAATGCCAAGAACAACTGTCCCAAGTAGCCACACACACAGATGACAAGGACCACAAATTCAACTGGACAACACAATGATCATAGGACAAGCCAAAGAAAGGACAGCTAAAGAATTCCTATAGTTAGATCTCATAGAATACAGGGAGAACTAGCCATTTGGATACAGAACTGGCTCAAAGATAGAAGACAGAGGGTGGTGGTAGAGGGTTGTTTTTAGGACTGGAGGCCTGTGACCAGTGGAGTGCCACAAGGATCGGTGCTGGGTCCTCTACTTTTTGTCATTTACATAACTGATTTGGATGCGAGCATAAGAGGTACAGTTAGTAAGTTTGCAGATGACACCAAAATTGGAGGTGTAGTGGACAGCGAAGAGGGTTACCTCAGATTACAACAGGATCTGGACCAGATGAGCCAATGGGCTGAGAAATGGCAGATGGAGTTTAATTCAGATAAATGCAAGGTGCTGCATTTTGGGAAAGCAAATCTTAGCAGGACTTATACACTTAATGGTAAGGTCCTAGGGAGTGTTGCTGAACAAAGAGAACTTGGAGTGCAGGTTCATAGCTCCTTGAAAGTGGAGTTGCAGGTTAATAGGATAGTGAAGAAGGTGTTTGGTATGCTTTCCTTTATTGGTCAGAGTATTGAGTACAGGAGTTGGGAGGTCATGTTGCGGTTGTACAGGACATTGGTTAGGCCACTGTTGGAGTATTGCGTGCACGTCTGGTCTCCTTCCTATCGGAAAGATGTTGCGAAACTTGGAAGAGTTCAGAAAAGATTTACAAGGATGTTGCCAGGGTTGGAGGATTTGAGCTATAGGGAGAGGTTGAACAGACTGGAGCAGTTTTCCCTGGAGTGTTGGAGGCTGAGGGGTGACCTTATAGAGGTTTACAAAATTATGAGGGGCATGGATAGAATAAATAGACAAAGTCCTTTCTCTGGGGTTGGGGAGTCCAGAACTAGAGGGCATAGGTTTAGGGTGAGAGTGGAAAGATATAAAAGAGACCTAAAGGGTAACTTTTTCATGCAGAGGGTGGTACATATATGGAATGAGCTGCCAGAGGATGTGGTGGAGGCTGGTACAATTGCAGCCTTTAAGAGGCATTTGGATGGGTATATGAATAGGAAGGGTTTGGAGGGATATGGGCCTGGTGCTGGCAGGTGGGACTAGATTGGTTGGGATATCTGGTCAGCATGGATGGGTTGGACTGAAGAGTGTATTTCCACACTGTACATCTCTATGACTCTATGACTCTAAGCATGACCCTCATCCATGGACTCCATCAACAAGCACAGACACATAGACTTAGTAGACCAGCCATTATAAGAAACAACTGGAACAGGCAACCGGAAGCAGGAATGGAACCAAATAAATTCCAGCAGACACAGTACAGCAGCGCTTCACTAGAAGCTCCATAGCACTGAAGATGTCTGCTAAACACAAGACAAAACATCTGTAAATCAACTTCCTAGCTCAGTGAACATACCCACAACTATGACAACCAGCACCCGAGCCAGAAATTTTTATGCAAACCTTGAAAGAGGGTGCATTTTTGGTGTAATACCCTGAAATTAATGTGTGCATGTCTGGGGTGCTGGGAGCAGGCTGGCCCTGGTAATAGAGGTGGATGGCTGTGGGAATGTCACCCATGGGACAGACCATTGCCAAAAGAAATCCAAATTTAATCTCTACATTTCATCCCATGAATCCCAAAACAAGACCACTACAGTTTATGTTGGTTGTCTCTTCATGTGGCAGCATGCCCCAAGAATCATTTGTAAAATAACAGCAGTTGTATATGAGCCCTTAGTTCAGCATTAAATGACTGACTGGGCTCCAGTGAAGTCTGCCATGCACTGCTAACAGGACAGATTGGCAGGAAGAAGATGAAGAGCACCATATCTGCCCACCTTGTCCTGCTATTTTTCCAGGTGTACCATTTTCCCGTGCACACGGTAAAACTCAGTCCTAAAGTTACATATCTTCACAGGGTTTCCCATTACTGTGAGGTCATCAAACTGGACACTAAGCCCTTCCTGAAGCTGCATACACTTCCTTTCATCAAAACATTAGTTCATTCATCCTTTCTCATTTTGAATAGTAAATAAATATTGAGTTTGCTGAAAGAATGCTTGCTGGAGTCCATGTAAAATTTTATAGCATCAAGAAGATAGATTTTTCTTTTATTTTTAGGATCTGGGCATTGCCATCAAAGTCAACATATCTTGGCTATCTTTCATTACCCTGAGGAAATAGTGCCAGGCTACAGTTAGGTTTGAGACTGATGTTATACACATCAGGCTGTGAAAGGATAACAATTTGAATAATAACAAGTGTAATAGCTTTAGGTTTTTTTTGTTAATGAGATCATCCAAATTCAACTGGACTTACCACTTAAACACAATGGCTACAAGAGCAGGTCATAGGCTAGGAATACTGTGGCCAGTAACTCACCTCCTGACTGCCCTAAGCTTATCCACTTGGAATACTCCCCATTTGCCTTGATGGGTAGAGCTCCAACAACACTCAAGAAGCTCAACACTATCCAGGACAAAGTAGCCCACTTGATTAGCACCACATCCACAAGCATCCACTCCCTCCACCACTGATGCTCAGTGGCAGCAGTGTGTGCTACTTACAAGATGCACCGCAGAAATTCATCAAAGATCCTTAGGTAGCACATTCCAAACCCAAGGCCACTTCCATCTGGAAGGACAAAGGCAGCACGCCCATGCCAACACCATCACTTGCAAATTCTCCTCCTTGCCTCTCACCATCCTGACCTGGACATATTTTGTCTTCCTTTAATGTCACTGGGTCAAAATTCTGAAATTCCTTCTCTAAGGGCATTGTGGGTCAACCCACAGCACACGGACTGTAGTGGTCCAAGAAAGCAACTCACTGCCACCTTTTCAAGGGTAACTTGTGTTGAGCAATAAATGCTGGCCAGCCAGCAACAGCCACATCCCATAAGTGAAATTTTAAAAATCCAGATTCACTTATATGAATTCAAATTTTCCAACTGACGTGGTGAGATTTTAAACTCATGTCTGTGCACTGCTAGTCCAGTAACAGAAACATTGCACATCCTGGTTCTGTTTTGAAGATGATGCTGATCACATCTTTTATAAGCATCATGCCACTTGATACTGAGTGTATTTTAGTTAATCAGATTGATTGCATCTATGAATGATATTGGACTTTTCTATCCTGTCATGACAAGAATTATGTTACGGTCAAGTAAAGGAAAATCTAAACAAGTAATGGCCAAATTGGAGAGTCAGAGTCAGAAAGTAATACACCACAGAAACAGATCTTTTGGTCCACTTGTCCACACTGACCAGATTTACCAAATGAAACTAGTCTCATTTGCCTCTGCCTGGCCCATATTCCTCCGAACCTGTCCTATTCTTGTTCCAGTCTTTTAATTCTACATCTAGCATTTCCTCTGGCAGATCATTCCATATACAAACCAGCCACTGTGTGAAAACTTTGCCCCTCAGGTCCTTTTCAATCTTTCTCCTCTCATCTTAAAATTGTGCCCTCTAGGTTTGAACTCCCTTGCTTCCAAAGGAACAAAAAAGCCTTTGCTAATCACTTTATTTATGTCCCTCATGATTTTATAAACCTTGATAAAGTCACCTCTCAACGCCATCCCCCACTACGCTCCAGTGAAAATCCTTGCCTCTCCGACCTCGCCTGATTACTCAAGCCCTTCAGTCCAGGTAATATCCTTGTAAACCTTTTCTGCACCCTTTCCAATTTAATAATATCTTTCCTAGCAGAGTGACCAGAACTGTACACAGTACACCAAAAGTGGCCTATTCAACATTCTGTACAACTGCATCATGATGTTCCAACTCCTATGCCTCACAGGTCCAAGAAATGAAGGCAAGCATACCAAATGACTTCTTTACCACCCTGTCTATTTGTCATGTGATTTTCAAAGAACTGTGTATCTGAACGCCTAGGTCTCTCTGTTTGACAATATTCCCCAGGGTCTGACCATTAATTGTGTAAGTCATGCCTTTGTTCGTCTTGTTTAGTGTATGGATTCTTCTGTAGATGAAGAACAGTAGAGGTCCTTTGCAAGTCTGTGAAAGTGTTGTCCTGAGCTGGGGCAGGGCTAATTGCAGGGAATGTAGGTAGCGGCGCATTGCTTCAAGTGTGGAGTGGAGGATCCAGAGGGAGGTCTGTTGCTGGAGGCTTCGGATTTGTTGTAGGTACTGGTTGTCCTGGTTGGGTCCAAATCTTGTTTGTCTGAACGTAGTCCGGAGTCCGTGCAGGGTCAGTTGGTTCCGTAGGCAGGTGCTGAGGAAGAAGATATGGCTGTGGTAGCGAGTCTGTCTGGGCAGAGGAGATGACCTGGGGTGTGCACTGAGACAGGGACTCACTGAAATCCTTGTAGAGGGAGGAAGACAGCTTCTTCAAGGAAGGCATCCTTGCAAGAGAATTTGCAGTAGGTTAAAATCGTCTAGGAGAAAGTGAGGACTGCAGATGTTGGAGATCAGGCCCTGAAGAAGGGCTCATGCCCGAAACGTCGATTCCCCTGTTCCTTGGATGCTGCCTGACCTGCTGCGCTTTTCCAGTGACACATTTTTAGCTCTGATCTCCAGCATCTGCAGTCCTCACTTTCTCCTTGTTCGTTTTACCAAAAATGTGACAGGTGTGGAGATTTGTTTTCTCTCAGAGAGTTCTGCACATTTGGGACATTTGTCTCATTGGAGGTGGAGTCATTGGATATTTTAAAGGCAAAGCTGGATAGATTCTAGTTAGGCAGGCAATTGAGAGCTATCAGGGGAGATGGGAAAGTAGAATTTGATACAAAGATTGATCATCTATGATCTTATTGAATGGCGGAGCAGGCTGAAGTTACCAAGTGGTCAACATGTGCTCCTGATTTGTATGTTCTTGAATGTAGGGAACGTGGTATTAAATAATTTAGTTCAGATCTGAGACTAGATGAATCAAAAAGAAACTTACCTTTGTAAGACACTCCACTACTTCTCTCAGGAATTTCTGAAGGCACTCAACCTGGAATACTTTGATATTTAGTTGCTGTCTTAACAAGTAAATTCAAAAGCTAATTATTCATGCAGCAAGTTCCCATTAACAACAATAAGATGAATGATCAATTAATTTACTTTTGTTATTTGAAGAAGGAATGTTTGGCAAAGGACAATAACATTTCCAACAATGCATCACTACTTACTTCAAAAGTGCAAGTTAAACCGTGCTTGTACCTTGCAGTTGACCATAAACTTCTGATTCAAAATCACAATGTCTTGAGGTGAATGAAACTAGCATAGAACTAATGGATACAGAATGATTTTTATTTGGATATTTTACCAGTCGTGGCCATCTGCTGACAAAAATGGAAAACTAATTTAATTACTGATGTTTATCTGGATAGACTGAGCACCCACCTTGTCCAGACAATTAACTAAGCAAGGAAAACTGTATTGCCACACTAGGTAAGCATAAGACCATTATAATGTTCCATATTAAGCCTGGATTCTTCATACTCGGTAAAAACAATGACTGCAGATGCTGGAAACCAGATTCTGGATTAGTGGTGTTGGAAGAGCACAGCAGTTCAGGCAGCATCCAAAGTGCAGCGAAATCGACGTTTCGGGCAAAAGCCCTTCATCAGGAATAAAGGCAGTGAGCCTGAAGCGTGGAGAGATAAGCTAGAGGAGGGTGGGATGGGGAGAAAGTAGCATGGAGTACAATGGGTGAGTGGGGGAGGGGATGAAGGTGATAGGTCAGGGAGGAGAGGGTGGAGTGGATAGGTGGAAAAGGAGCTAGGCAGGTCGGACAAGTCCGGAGCAGTCATGGGGATAGTGTTGAGCTGGAAGTTTGGAACTAGGATGATCTCCTCTCCATTGGGGAGACTGGGCGCCTCCTAGCAGAGTGCTTTAGGGAACATCTCTGGGACACCCACACCAATCAACCTCACCGCTCCGTGGCCCAACATTTCAACTCACCCTCCCACTCTGCTGAGGACATGGAGGTCCTGGGCCTCCTTCACCGCTGCTCCCTCACCACCAGACACCTGGAGGAAGAATGCCTCATCTTCCACCTCGGAACACTTCAACCCCAGGGCATCAATGTGGATTTCAACAGCTTCCTCATTTCCCCTTCCCCCACCTCACCCTAGTTCCAAACTTCCAGCTCAGCACTGTGCCCATGACTTGTCCGGACTTGTCCGACCTGCCTAGCACCTTTTCCACCTATCCACTCCACCATCTCCTCCCTGACCTATCACCTTCATTCCCTCCCCCTCTCACCCATTGGATTCTTCATACTGTCACGTTATTGAGGTACAAGGGTAACAGTTCAGTTTTGTATCAAGTAAGCAAATGGTCACAAGGTGGATTCCTAGTGTCATATAAATTAGCATGTAGCAAAATCTGGGATTATTTGACCTTGAAAATATTTGAATGAGAAAGAAAGTTTAGCTTATAGAGATATATAAGGTGCAAATTGAAAAAAAGAATAGTCAAGACACAACTGCAGGATCAGGGGACATTCATACAAGTTGCTAAAATATATATCCAGGATTTATGAGGAGGCACTTCTTCATAGAAATAGTTATTAATATCTTGACTCAATTTCTATTGTTATGGAAGCAAAACCTCAAATGTTGTTCAAGTGGAAATAAGGAATTGTGAGTTTGTGTGGAAAGTTGGAAAGATTGAAGCTACCCATTAGAATTTAGCTGTCAACTTTAAATAACTAATTACTGGAAAATAAACTTGATTTTCCTGACATCATACTTAATGTTGTTCGTATTTATTCTGAGTATTAGCAACCTGTTTTTCAAGCAGAAAATTATTTCCTTGCCATTTTTATAAAATAATTCTGAAACTCCTATTTTCAGTTACAATGCTAAAGTTTTCATGTCTGCATTTCGAAAATGATGATTAAAAGAATCAGGCATTCTTTTATTTCACACAACCTCAACAGGAATGAATTCAATATCAAATTATACTTTCAGGAAACCTGAACAAGCTGGACGGACCAAAAACTAAAACCACTTACTGCACTAGTGGGGATTCAGATTGGAATTATTTTAGTGGGCAGCTTTAGCACTCTGTATTAACTTCCAGTGCAACTGAAGTATTTTATTTTATGTGAACACAGCAATGTATAGAATTTCAGAGCTGCTTTCTCAAGAGAAACGTTTGTGGGAAGAAGGGATAAATCAAATGGAAAGCTAGAATGCCCCTGCGGAAAGTTTTCTGAATTGTTTGTGAAACGATCAATACTACAAATCATGTTAATAAAGAATAAACAGAACTGATTTTGAAAAGAAAACAACTTTATAAGGCTTGTAATTATTGTGTGGAACAAACTGATGGTTCACATGTTTACTCTATGCAACTAAAATTGTTTGTGTTTTAAGTTATTCAACTTCCTGAGCCCTGCATTTTGCACTTGTTCCAATGTCTTAATGCTGCATATACCAACTGGTTACAGGAATGGAAAAATGGTCCACCAATCTCAGCTTTTTTGAATTAGTTTTTCTAATTGGACCTCCAGTTCCACACTAGTCAGGCTGAGTATTATTAGTGGCTGGCTGGCCATTAGTATGCAGACTCTGCTTGATTTTGTGAGGACAGAGTAATTTATATAATGTGGGTGAGCTCTCTGAGCTGTCAGCCCATATCAGGCCTGCCATTTACAGGATGGGAATTTACTTATAAGTAGTTCAAAAAATAAAGATCATCTTAACAAGAGCATTGATATATTTAGAAGATTGATGATATTTTAAAGATTTATTTCTGTACTTGGAAGATCTGATTTGAAATTAAACAAAATCTAAATGGAAAGTCAATGCCTACAATGAATGCAGAGTTCTCTGTTACTAACTAACAAAATGGAAATGGTATTAAACAAGGTTATGAAAAGTCGACATCCACATTTAAATTGCCATGCCATTTTGTTCTGCAGTTCCTCCTGATGCTGAAAGCACTAATGGACATTACTCCTAACAGTGCCCACCCTGTGATGAATATTAATTTAGATATCCTGTAGCAAATATCACAGGTCTGTATCTGGATGTCTGTAGATCTGCAGATTGTATATCCAGCTCTGTGCAGTCATTGCAGATAGACCAGTCTTTGTTAATTGGAAGATCCTGGAAAATTGGTGCATTTTGTCTCAGGCTGAACTGCTCCATTCACTATTCCAGTTATTAATCCTTCATAAAACACATTAGTAAATGGATACAAAAACAAATGACTGCGGAGGGAGAGAATTTGAAATAAAAACTGGAAATGAATGCTGGAAATATTCAACAAATCAGGTAGCATTTTGGAGAGAGGAACAGAGTTTACATTTCAAGGCCAAACATATTTCACCAGACCCTTGTCTGCTAATGTTAATTCTGTTTTCCTCCTTCCATAGCTGTTACTTGACCTGGTGAGTGTTTTTTTTAATCTATATGTAATAAAATGGATTTCCATTTGGGAAATCCTTGTCCAGATATAATGGCCCAACCGAGAAGATGACAGTACCAGAGCATGTGACTTAAAATTTCAGATTATCTAAGTAGGATATGAACAAAAGTTAAAATAAGATGTAGAAATAGCCTCAAAACTATGCTTTAAATTATATTAGAGTTCTTTAAACGTAGCTCAATAAATAACACACTATAACATCCTAGCTAACTGACGGAGCATTATTTCCAGCTCTAGAGCATCTTTCTGGAAAATTATGTGCATGTCAAAATTACTTTATGTCCTAGACATCATACTTACCGATAGATGAAAAACAAGGCAAACAGAGTTCTTAATGCTAGTTATATTGGCTGTGGAGCCAAAAATATTGAGTTACAATTTACAAAGTCCTCTAACCAAACAGTAGCATTTAAATAATGCTAACCTCAATAACTGGCTGAAGATTGGCTCTGTTAATTTATTTAATGTAGTTGATAAGGTGGGTAACATACAAGTTAAACATGGAGTTTAATTTAGATAAATGTGAAGTGTTTCATTTTGATAAGGGAAACCAGGGCAGGACTTATATAGTTAATGGTGGGGCCCTGGGGAGTTTTGGTGAACAAAGAGACTTAGAGGTGAAGGTTCCTTGAAAATGGAATCACAAATAGACAGGGTGGTAAAGAAGGAATTTGGCTTGCCTTCATTGGTTAGAAAACTGTATATGAGTTGGGACATCATGTTGTGGCTGTAGAAGATATAGGTAAGGCCACTTTTTGAATACTGCATACAATTCTGGTTGTCCTTCGATAGGAAGGATGTTGTTAAACTTGAGAGGGTGAAGAAAAAATTTACAAGGGTGTTACCAGGTCTAGCTGGTTTGAGTTAGAGGGAGAGGCTAAATAGACTGGGGCAATTTTCCCCGCATTGTCAGAAGATCAGGGGTGATCTTGTAGAGGTTTATACAATCATGAGGGGCATGGAAAAGGTAAATAGCCAAAATCTTTTTACTAGGTTGGGGGTGTCCAAAACTAGAGGGCATAAGTTTAAGGTGAGATGGGAAAGATTTAAAAAGGACTTGAGTGGTAATCTTTTCACTTAGAGAGTGGTATGTGTGTGAACAAATTGCCAGAGGAAGTGGTGGAGGCAGGTACAAATACAATATTTAAAAGGCATCTGGATGGATATATGAATAGGAAAAATTTAGAGGAATATGGGCCAAATATTTGCAAATGGGACTAGGTCAGACTGGAATGTCTGGTTGACGTGGATGAGTTGGATTGAAGAATCTGTTTACATACTGTACAACTCTACAACTCGATGACTATGATTCTATGACAAAAAGGGTTGAAAAACCTGACAGTATGAAAACAGACAATGAACAATAGACCAAGGAAGTTCTGTAACTGAAAAGTGTAGCTGTAGAAACAAGTAGCTAATCAAAATATTTTAATCTTTTTGAAAAATCCTTTCAGCAGCCATTTTCATTTTCTTATAAATGAGATACCTAATACATATGACATAACAGACACAAAAGTGATACATTTCACAACAGTTCCTTGAAAAAATATTCATCTGACTTCTGTGGCCACACTATGAGATATCAGCTAACATATATTAAGATGTTCCATTCAGAAAATTATTCAACCCTACTTTAACATCAAATTTCTGTCTTATTTGGATCAAGTTGGCTCAAACTTCCGAAAAAGTATGTTTATATACTAGCAATGGAAGTTGATTTACCAATGCAACTGTAATATTTTCTCCTGTCATATAAATTGTTCTGATTATTTGAAACGTGTCATTCTTACATTTGTAGTAATGAGTCTAAGTCTGAAGATGATGACTCCATGACTTCCAAAAAATGGTTTTACAATGTGCCAATTAACAAGTTACAAATATGAATGAAAGCATTAAATGTACAAGTTAAGAAATGACTTGTTTGGTGACTGCCACAAAAAGAAAGTTGATTAACCAACTAATTAAACTTAATGCAACTCCTTTCCAATTCTGAAAAGAAGTCTTGTTTTATAATAGTAATTTGGAAGAACATTCATTTAAACACATTTTACATCAGTATGAAAATGCAGCATTCAATTAATTATAGTCATTGCTTTAACAAAGAGCATCTTGGCAAATAATAGCGTGGTTTCATATCTGCCCATTCTGGGCTGATACAGTGGGATGATGTCCTTCCGATATCGTTAAATCCCCTCTAAGGGCCTCAATTAGCAAGTAGTTGGGAAAGCCATCAATGGGTGTTCCTGACCTGCACTTAATGATGGAGATTATCCTTCTGTCTGTTTAAATATCCTCCCTCCCTCCAAATATGCTGTGTGAGATGGCATAAAATTCCATCTTTCATGAAAGGTTTAGAGGGATATGGGCCAAATATAGACTAACAGAACTAGTTTAGTTTGGGAAACTTGGTCAGCATGGACTAATTGGATCAAAGGGTTTGTTTCTGTGTTGTGTGACTCTCTTTTGCTATGACTGTACGTTTTGGATCATTGACCTCTCTTTAGAACAATTAGACCAATTGAGTAAGTTAATATAGATGTTCAAATTCTATTTGGCTGCCAGTTTACTTTTCCATTAAGGTAAAGACTGAAAGAAAGTTTGTGATAAAGAGAGAAAATAGAGACAAAAAATAAATAACTCATGCTTTAATTTATGTTTATTCTCACAGTTCAAGAGCAGTTAATGTTTCTGTAAATAAATTGTGGGAAGACTATAGTCACTATTCATATTTGGAGGGTGGTCTTGTATTAAAAAAGAGATTACATTAAATTGCCACTGACTGGACCCTCCCACAATCTGAATATCCTTGATCAATCTCCCAGAATTGGGGTATTGCCAGTTGCCAGTCCAGCCTGTTGCTGGAACTCTTGATATTGCTGAAACCATTCACTGGTAAACCTCCCCATCTTACCATGTTGCTTTAAAAGCACTTTCCTGCCAGATTCCCTGTTGTCAGGGCACTTGTGAAAAGTTTATTCTTACAGGAATCCATGGATGGAAGAGTAAAGGGAGAAAGTATTGAAAAAAAAGGATTTTTTAATACACATTGTGCTATCTATGAGAAATCCTGTTGAAACATACTTCTGCTTTATGATTATAAGGATGAATAACTTTTCTTCTAAGTAGTGTTATTTATTGCAAGATCTTTATACTCATAATTCATAATCTTAATAAATCTATTTTCAAATTCATGTGCAACAATTTGCATGAGTTACTTTTACAACGAGATGGTTACATATTGAAGAAGGATTCTACCTTAAAATTACCACATTAAGAAATGGTCTGATCACCTCATCACAGGCAATTTGCTGAGTGTGTATTAAATTCATACAACTAGCATCTGTAGACAAAATGCACTGTCAAAACTGATTATTAATCATGTATTTCATGTGTTAGATTATACTGCTATATGCATGCATTATCACTTTAATTCAGGTATTGTTCCTAAAAGATGAATCACCTTTAACCCATCAAGCTTTAAAGAAGCAATTTAGAATTGAGCAGCTTAATGTGATAAGGTTGGATATAGTGAACATTTTCAGGTGAAACTGTATTGATTCAAGATCTTTTTCCTTCTTCTATTCCACTTTCATGAATATATTTTCACAATGAATGGTACTATGAAAATAATGCAACAGGCATATTAAAATGCTACCGTCCATCTCAAAAGGTTAATGTTTGAACACATGAACAGGGATGATGAGCTCAGAATGTGTAAATAACAAGTGATGCACAATCCTATTACAATATAATTTGACTATTAAGTCTTTGAACTCACTGCAGTTTATTGAACCCAGCAGTGTACCAAACTGTGCACACATCTGGTGTTTCATCTCGTATACACACTGAAGCAGAAATGTCACATGTACAGGGCAACAAAGAATCTTATTAATTCTTCTAATTTACATTTAACAACGTATCAAAAAAATTATTTATGTGCAGGGGTTGATCAACACAGTCTTTTCTGGTCCTCCCAGCAAAGTTGGATCAAGCAAAAGATCTTGAAAAATCTAAAACAAAGCCATGGCAAAGCTAGTTAATGGGTTAACAGTATTTTTTTTAAAATTCAAATATCAATATAGGTTTCTGCTCATTGATGTTTTCAGTGAATTTAAATAAAATCTTCGCAGTCTTCATTCTTCAATATGAGTTCTCTTCCAGGCAATTATGGGTCTCAGCCAAGTAATTTACAGCTCAAGCAATGCACAGTTAGTGCCTTCAAATTGCTCCTGAGCTCAAATCTCATGTGTTGTGCCATTTGACTTTACATTATTTGTCCTCTGTAAGACCTTCTCTGCCAATTTCTTTTCATATGACTTTGTCCTGATGTAAAACAAAAGCTCAAGGCCTGCTCTCAAAGAATGAAAGCTATCCAGTTTCAGATTTTAAATTCAAAATGATCACAACACACAATACCCAAAATAATGAATGGGGAATCCGCAAATTGTTTCTTGAGAATCATTTCATATTGCACACAACTGAAGAGTAGTTAGAATGCTATAATTGTCCTTACCGCTGATGCTATCATGCCTGTTGGAATTTATGCGAGAATTCATTTCTATTATTTTAAAGGTTAACTTATAAACATTTTTGCAGAAAAGGCAAGTAATATTTTAGGTTGAAATTTTGCAAGGAAACTGGGAGATTTCACAGATCTTTCAGATCAGAGGGTGGAGTGTTGGGATTATGATAGCTTTTGTGAACAAACTAACACTTGCAAGTACAATGGACCAAGTGGTTTCCAGATTGTTCTGAAGACACTTCATAAATTATTGGCCGAGGTATTTTTTTCAAAAACAATCTCCCAACTGGGGAGCCACCTCTCATTTAAGTCTGAATTTGATGCAGGGATCCAACACCATATCCAATCTGTGAATGCTGCCTTTAGGTGCCTAAGGATAACAGCCTGCTGCAACTGCAACTGCAACGTCTGTGCTGATATGGAGATCTTTATATAGAAGGTAATCATCTTTCTGACTCTTCGATATGGCTCTAGACCTGAACTAGTCTTGGACATTAATAACTGAAAGTGGAACAGTTGCAACTAATGCCACTTCTGACAGTGAGTTTGAAGATGGAATAGTTCTGGGAAGATGAAAGTATTCATGGAGAAGAGTCCAAAATTAGTCAAGTGCAGAAGGTATGATTGATCATCACAAAGTTAATGGCAGGTACATAATATTAAAGTTGGGTTTTCACTCTATGGATTAAATAGAAACCTGGGAAATCTGATAACTCATTAATTTTATTCCAAATGCTTCATGCATTCAGATACAAAGCCTTTAAGTTTGTTGTAGATCCTACTCTAGTACATTTCCTTGGCGCAAAATGATATTCACACATTCTGCACATTCCTTTAATTTTCTGGTAACAATGGTCTCATCACTGACCTGAACCTCCTATCAGCTCCTTTGAATTTGATTTCTAATTGTCCATGCAACTCAACTCTTGTCGCCCTTCCTCCAATGACTTAGTTTAAAGTCCTATCTACAGACCTGGTTATGCAATTTACCAGGTTCCGTCATGATTCGGGTGGAGCGAATTCCATTGGAACAGGTCATTTCTTCCCCAGTATTAATGCCAATATTGTTATAGCCAGACCAACCCCCCTCAAAAAATATTAAGAAGATAGTTTAGAGCCTGAAGTTTTCTTATTTCAAAGATACTTGTAAGATATTGCATTCCAGATGCAATTCGATTGGTCAAACTTTCAACTTTAAGCAAAATATACTTTATTTTTAAAATACAGACAAAATAAAAAGAAAAGAACTGGCTTAATTGTAACTCTATTGAAATGTTTAACGATGTTATACATATATATCTATTAACTAGTATAATTAACTGTTCCAATATAGTGACCTTGTATAAATATACCCTTAGCAAAGGCTAATTCAGTAAAATAGATTGTTTCACATGCAGCTGTAGCAGCAAGAAGAGAACCCCAGGTTTTAGCTAAAGCAGAGAGAGGAATAGAAGTTTCCACATCTAGCTTCAAGACTCCAGCATACAGAAAGCTAAAACAAAAATCCTGATTCTATGGGAGCTGGACCCCACCCATTCAGGATGCTTCCAACTTTTAAAAAATCCCCAAAGCCTTCAAGCTGTTTATGCTATTGCCTTGGAGCAGACTGCTTGATACCTTTGTCTCAAGCTTTCCTCATAAAAAAAAGCACAAAATGTACCTCTTATAGCCATAGCATTGTGACAATATCCCATGAATTCAAACCAATTTCTTCCACACCAATCTTTGAGCTACATATTTAATTTTATTGACCCTGTGCCAATCAGCTCATGATTCAAAAATGATTAGATTATTATCTTTTTGTTTCTGATTTTTGATTTAGCCCTGAGCTGTTCATACTCCCTCAGTAGAATCTCTTTCCTTGTTCTACCTGTATCATTGCACTACTCATGCAGTATGTGAAGTCCTTAGATTTCATATAGCATCAATGAAAAATATTTTATATTGTTTGGGGGAGAAAATGATCCTCTCACCACCCACAGAAGGTCTCCATACCATCAGGACCAAGAACAAAATGCATTCTGCCATGTAAAGAAAAATATTTTTAAATGCGTGATCCTATTACTTTGTGCCAACGAGCCAGAATCCACATCAAAGGCAGATCTGTTATTACAACTTACTGAAACCATCATTCATTCTCAAATGCATGGATCACCTACTACGCTGAAGCCCATTAGCACATGAAGGGGCATGTACAGATGCATGAGTGCCCTTCTTGCAAGATAAGACAGTAAGGTACAGGAGCAGAATTAGACCACTCAATCCATTGAGGATGGGATGTCTGCTTCTCTTCTGACAACTGTGTTTCTGGAATTCCATTAGAAAGTAGATCTGTGAGAAAATACGCTTCTGACCAGAATCTATAAGAAACATTGTCATCTGCTGTTCCAGATGACAATTTGATTTACTGGTTCTCATATTTCTATGTTGCAGGTGAGCTCCATCCCAAACAAGGATTTGCTTTACCATGAAGTCATGTCTAACAAATCTTTTAGATTTTTTTTGAAGAGATAACAAAGAGGATAGACAAAGCAGATGTTGTCTATATGAACTTTAGTAAGTCCTTTGAAAAGGTCCCACATGGCAGGCTAGTCATGAAGATTAGGTCACATGGGATCCAGGGAGAGCTAGCTCATTGGATTCAAAATCGGCTCGATGGTAGGAAGCAGAGGGTAATCGTTGAAGGTTGTTTCTTGGACTGGAGGCCTGTGACTATTGGTGTGCCACAAGAGTCAGTGCTGGGATTTTTGTTATTTATTATTTACATAAATGATCTGGTTGTGAATGCATGAGGCATGATTTGTAAATTTGCAGATGATACAAAATGAGGAGATATCATTGATAGAAAGGAAGGTTATCAAAAATGACAGGGGGATCTTGATCAGATGGGGAAGTGGGCTGAGGATTGGAAAATGCAATTCAATACAGATAAATGTGAGAGCTGCAACTCTGGAAAGTCAAACCAATGTAGGAGTTTTATGGTAAATGGTAAGGTCCTGAGGAGTGTTGTGGAACAGAGGGACCTAGAAGTACAAATACTTAGTTCTTTGAAAATGGCATCACAGGAGGCAGGGTGGCGAAGAAGGCATTTAGCATGCTGGCTTTCATTGGTTGAGGCATGGAGTTCAGGAGTTGGGACATTCTGTTACAGTTGTATAAGTTCTTGGTGAGGCCGCACTTGGAGTATTGTGTACAATTTTGGTCAACCTGTTATAGAAAAAAAATAGTTAAACAGGAAAGAGTGCAATGAAGATTTACGGGGATGTGCCAGGACTAGTAGGTCCGAGTTATAGGGAGAGGTTGGCCATGATAGGACTTCATTCCTTGGAAGATAGGAGAATGCAGGATGACCTCACTGAGGTGGAAAAAATCATGAGGGACGTAGATTAGATAAATACATATCGTCTTTTCTCTCAGGGAAAGGGAATTGAAAACTAAAGATTAAAGAAGGGCAAGAGGGGCAACTTCTTCACACAGAGAGTGATGTGCCTATGAAATGGGCTACCAGAGAAAGTGGTTGAGGCAGGTACAGCAGCAACATCTTAAAAACATTTGGACAGAGAAATGAATGGTTTAGATGGATAGGACCAAATGCAGACAATTGGAACTAGCTGAGTGAGCACCATAGTCAGCATGGACCAGTTTGGGTTGAAGGGCCTGTTTCCACGCTGCATTACTCTACGACTCTATGACAACCTTCTTCAAAATGAGAAGAAAAATTTTTTTCTCTCTGTCAAGAGTTTCTATTTCCTCTGTAAGGTCACAATTGCAGCAGAATAATATTGTCCAGTGATCTTTAAGCTCTGAATGTCTGAGGTCAATTATCTCTGTTGAGGTTTTTTTTCTGGAAATTCTTTTATTTTTCTCTCTCCAAAGTTCAATTGTATTGTGTGAGAGCCAATGTCGAGCTGTCAGTTCAGCAGTTCTGTCAAGGTAAGTTGGCCTAACAAACTTTTGGTTATGTTTAACATTTCCAAACTCCTTTGATACTTTATAATAAGTTGTTCCAAAGAGTCTTCAGCATGATAAACTGTCAATGGTATAGGCATGATCCAGATTGCAGTTAAGAATCTCTTTTTTTATTCATTCACAGGATGAGGGAGTCACTGGCTAGGCTTCCCTAATTGCTGGCAATTAAGAGTCAACCACAGTGCTGTGGGAGTCACGTGTAGACCAGACAAGGTAAGGATGGCAATTTCCTTCACCAAAGGACATTAGTGAACCAGGTGAGTTTTTTTTTGACAATCATTAGACCCTTTATTCAAAGTTTTTTCTTCATTGAAATCAAATTCCACCATCTGCTGTAGCAGGATTTGAACCCAGGTCCCCAGAACATTACCTGGGGTATCTGGGATTAACAGTCTAGTAATAATACCACTAAGCCATTGCCTTCCCAAACAACTTTTGTTTGAATAGCTTTTCATCACTTGCTGTAAATGTTAAATCTCTTCTTGATGTGACATTTTCAGAATTTAGAGTTTTTGTCTCAAAATTTCAAGTTCATGTTGATGTTCCCTGTGCATGATTGTCAAGATGAATTGCATATAATTGGATACTGCACATGCCAGTGGGGTGGCCACCACAATCTTCAATGTTCATGAATCTACACGAGTGTCATGAGATCTCTTTCTAGTTTGCTGTTGTATGTTCCTACTGCTGGGATACCTGCAGACCACATTTTTAAAATTTGATTTTCTGAGCTGCTATAGCTATGATACAAAAGCCTGTAAAATTGGGTGTTGAGTTCCCGTCTGTGGGGATCCTTAATATGGTGGACTGCACCTTCCTTCTTCACATACTCTCTGTTGCTGAATGCCTCAACACTGTAAGAACATTCGATTTGCTATAATTTTTCACTGCCTCTCCAAAGCCTGTCCATCATCTCTAATGCAAATATCATGATGAGAGTGATGGAGTACTCATCAGTTGCTTGGATGAGTGCAGCTCTAACAACGCTCAAGAAGCTTGACACAATCTAGGACAAAGCAGCCTTCTTGATTGGCACCCCACCCAACACTTTAAATATTCTTTCCTTCCACTGCTGGCACTGAGAGGCAGAAATGTGCACTATGTATAAGGTGCACTTGGATCCAGTACAATTCACCAAGACTCCTTGCCACAGTTCATTTGAAACCTGCGACTATACCACCTCAAAGAACAAATACAACAGATGCAGGGAAACGTAACCACTTGCAATTTCTGTCCAAAAGGTGCACCTTTCTGACTTGGAACTACCTCACCATCCTTCACTGTGGCTGGATAAAACTCTTCAAATTCCCTCCCTCAGGACACTGTGGCTGAATCTGCACCAGATGGGCTGCAATGGTCCAAGAAGGAGGCTCACCACCCCTCCTCTAAGGCAATAAGAAATGGCTTAGCCAGTGACACCCCATGAATAAATGAAACAATGCAGTCCTTCCTGTTCCAATATTGCACACACATTTAGTACTAATCCTTTTTATAAGGCATTCTAGTTTTGAGATTATGCATATAAATTATTTATTTCATATTAGCCACGCCATGTACTTATTTTTCAGAAATAGGAACCCAATACATATTGATCATTAAGTCCTCAGAACAGTTTGATGAGCAGATCAATTTCCGAAAACACTGAATTCATGCACAAATGATGCAACAATCTTGTTTTAGTTTTATTTATAATGCTGTGGTGAATCTCTGAAGACAAATTTTAAATGATCTGACAAAGCCTTTCTTCACTGAGATGGTAATATTTAATTGTGATCAGTGAGAAATTCAAAACTTTACAATTCTGTGAAAAGAATGAATGTACCTGAGGATCATGAGAATGATGCAGACAGTGCAGAGGAATAGAAAGTGTTACAAAACTATATTTAGAATGCCTTCCTCAATCTGCAATTCTAATCATACACTTTAATCTATGCACAGCTGTGAAAGATAATTCTTTTAGATGGAAACATTCATTTCATTATTCCCTATACGTTGTGGAATATTATTGCTTTGAATGCAAAACAAGAAATAAAAACAAAGAGGTTTTTAAGTGTTGTCACTGTTATATTGTAGGTAAATATGACAGCCAATTTGTGAATAATAAATTTCCAAAAATAGAAATTACATAAATGACTAGATAAAACTGTTTTAGTGATGAAGCGTTGAATGTTGACCAGACCACTTGGGAAAATAAATGTTCTTCTTTGAATAATGGCAAGTTTTCTGTCTATTTGAGGGAGCAAATCAGGCCTCAGTTTAACATTTCAGTTGGGAAAATGCATCTCTGGCAATGCAGCACTCCTTTAGTACTCTTAGTCAATATGTTGTGTATTCAAGCCCGCCTTCCAAGGCGAGAGGGCTACATCGAGTGAAATCAGTTTCATTTTTTTCTTGGTCCCACAGTGCCTTGAGGAAAGTAAAGAAACATCTGTTTGAAATGGACTTAGTGATGTAGGCACTGTTCCAAGCTTTGATTCAATAAACAGTGTCTCAGATATAGCACTTAATTTCAATTCAATAATTGAGTCTGAATTGTCATCTAATCTTCTTGGTGTCTGCCATGTCTTTTTTTTCTATACTGAGCTTGTTGAAACTCATTGTTCTAAAATGCCTGCACACTGAAAAAAAAGGAGCAGAATATTATTTAGTCAGCTTTTTGGCACATATTGAAAGACAAAGATTATATGTAGGAAGGCAATATTACCAGAACTCCCTGACTGAGGCCCTGTGCTCATCTCCTAGGCAACGACAGGCAGGAACACAGACCTGTTAAATGGAAGATGTCAATTACAACAGCTATGCAGATACTACAGGGGCAGACCCAGCTACAAAATGGGTCTAATGTTCAGAACCACTGACAAACAACATTAGTATGTAATACTGAATACTAGGTCAATAGGTGCTAGGTTGAATGAGATGTCATTTTCTAGCCAATCATCTATTTATCAAAGTTACCTTGCAAGCTCTCTACAATCTATTTGAAAATCAAAGATATGGGCACACATGAGTACATCTCTCTTTAATCAGAATATCAGTTGGATATTTACATCCAGATGTTGACTAATACCAAAGAAAAGAGTCGAGAAAATACCTCCAAAGTACAGCAGCATTTTTTCATCCTTTGAATGGTTTTAGGTTTTTCAGTTTCTCTTGTTTTTGTTTGCTAATTTCAGCATTATTTATTCAGTACTTTATTTTTAGTGTGAAAAAATGACAGAAAATAGTTGGTGTTTTAATTCATTTGGACCTGGAGAAATGGTTCTGCAAAAGCCTGTCAAATCTCATGAATAAAATAATACATGTAATCATGTGGATTTGTGAGTGAACCACTTTGCATGGTTGCTGTTTGCTTTATTGAAAGTCACCAGCTTGAGGGTTTAAAGTCATTGAATTCTGACAGAGCTAAATAACTGGGACCTCATCCAATTAAAATCCACATTGTCCTCCATGTCAAGTGTCACTAAACTCAAATGATATCAAATTTTCCTTCCAACTACCCCAATTGACAATTAGCCTCAGACATGAAGTAAATGTGTGATGGCAATTATACCTCACTCAATAAAGCTAAAGAATATTCTCATTATTTCTTAAAGTTCACCGTCAGTCAATTATGTCAGTATTTTACACACTGCCTACATGTGTAGGACTGTTGCCGCAGAACTAACAGTGTTACTATATGTATTTGAAATCTTTGGCATAACTATTTTATCATATGGGATTCATCAGCTAAACATTCAAAGAATGGAAGGTGGATTTGCACAGAAAACTATTAACAGATGTTGAATTAGCAAATGAGCACAGTTAAATTTATGCCAAACTTTCAAACATGTAGCCAGCTTTGTATACAGCTAATAATCTTCTTGAGGAAGTGGGAGATGATTTATTTGAATATGAACCAAGATAATTCTTTCTACATTGAAACTTGCACATTCAGTTATATATTTAAAACAACACTACAGACTTACAAAGATTGTTGTGAATACAAAAGATGAATTTATAAAAGTTCTCCTTTTATTCAGCATTAAATGATATAGCTGGTTGACACAATATGACTACAGGCTAATGAACAAAGTTCTGATGGGTACAGAATCCTGAATACAAATAAAAATGGAAAATCTGAAGGCTGGAAGAAAGTAGTTGCTGCATTTCCCTCTTTTGGATATGCAGAACTGCAGTCTGACTCTCTGACCTAACTATCACCTGCCCCATTTTTGTTGGTTTGTGTTAATTAGGCTGCACGACACCAGCTACTGATAATGATATGGAATGCTGTACAACATTTGAGGTCCAATTCGTCTTAATAGAATCTAATCCCAGTTATACATCATATTAACTTGTGAACTGGAATCCTCTGCAACACATACCTGCAATAAACCCAATGGCTGTATATTCTACAACAGAAAGACAAAATTAACACATTGCTAACATATCTCGCTTTAAATGCAATGTCATCAAAACAATATCATATAAATCAATAACAATGAAAGGTCATAACAAAGTACTGTTTTTTTCTTCTTTTATGAAATGATTAAATGACTGTGTGTTTCAAATACTTTCTGTTTTTTAAAATCTTAAAGCATGAGGCCAGAAATTACTACTGACAACAAAACAAGATGAATGCTCATAAGGTATTCTTCTATTTAATCTGATTGTGCCATCCAGAGTAATTTCCAACCTAGATTAGCAGAGAGGTTCTCCTGTATTGAAATTAAAATTAATTATTGATTAAAATCCCTAAAAAGGCTGAAGTATGGCAAAAACATACCTGCACATCATGAGCTGAATACTGTCACATTCAAACTCTGTTTTACAATCCATTATCCTGTTATTAATGGATATCACTCATTTCTCCCATGGGTATTGACTGTTCTCATGTGAATACTTTGGGTTCTTCCCTGCTTCTTCCACTGTAACTATGCCCTGAAAATGCTTTAATACTGAATATTAATAGCAACTCAAATTATTGCAGACTGTGGAAACTTGAAATAAAATCAGAAAGTATTGGAAATACTTAGCAGGTGCAAAGAGAAACAGACTGAACTGTTTCATCACTATCTGATCAGAAGTGACAGAAAAATCACATATTTAAGAATTTTATGTACAGAAGCAGGGACATTTTGGAGAGGCATAAAGAACAAAAGGAATATCACAAATGGTGTGTCAGATAGCAGCAATTATCATTTAGTCAATGCATATGCATTTGTTGGGACTAAACACATATTCACATCAGTAACTACAAATTATAGGTTATTTAATAACTAAAATAATCCAATTTGTTGATTTAACCATGATCCAGTTCCACCCATCACCTGGTTTCATAGTTTTGACATATGTGCCATTTTCCTATATTATTAGAGCTTCTGATACTGACAACCATTCACCCAAGGGAAACTAATAGATCTTTTTTCCATAGCATGGACAGGCTGAGGTGTGAGTTTAGGTTCTGATCATCAACTTAAAAGACTGATAGTTGGCAAATTCTGATAAATGTTATGAATGTTTTGAACTCATGAGTGCATCCAGCAGACATAATATTAAAATAATATAAACTGTGCCAATATCTTCAAGCCAAATGTACCTGACTGTGGGTTAAACTGGGAACAAAGATTTGAGAGATGTTTGGAGCATTGGGTTGACTAGAACTCTAAAGAGTGACTTCAATGAACAAAAACCAAAAGAATTGCAGATTCTGTAAATCAAAAACAAAAAGAGAAATTGCTGGAAAAGCTCAGCAAGTCTGGCAGCATCTGTGGAGACAAATCAGAATTAATGTTTTGGGTGCAGTGACCATTCCTCGGAACAAGCAATTGCATACATTATCAGTTCCAAATTCTTATCCTAGTGGCCATCACAATTATTTTCTATTTTAATTACATAATTTTGAACTACAAAGGTAAGTCATGGAGTCATACAGCATAGAAACCGGCCCTTTGGTCCAACTCATCCATGCTGACCTAATTTCCCAAACTAAACTGACCCCACTTGCCTGCATTTGGCCCATATCCCTCTAAATTTTTCTTGTCCAAGTTTCTTTTCAATGTTCTAACTGTACCTGCACCTAACATTTTCTCTGCAGTTCATTCCACATTAGAACCATCCTGTGTGTGAAAAAGTTGCCCTTAAATGCCAGCTGTGTTTTTTTTTCTCCACAGATGTTGCCAGATCTGTTACATTTAAAATGTAATGAGAAATGCTTATGGAATAAGAAAAGGGGAAACTGGAGTAGGAGCAGATCACTTGGCTCTTCAAGCAGGCTGTATAAAATTTCAGGATCATGGAAGTCTTATGGCGCTAAATTCAATTCATCATGTCTGCTGTGTATCTTGGATGATCTTTTACTCCATCTTCATTTTCCCACATTATTCCTATATTGCTAGTTTCCCTGAATATCCAGAAATCAAGTAATTCCTTTGTTGAATATACTTAACAACTGAGCATACATGACTGTCTGAGGTAGAAATACCAAAAGGTTCATAATCATTTTGCTTGAAAAATGTCTGCGCATCTCAGTCCTAAATAGTTAACATTTTATTCAAATACTATGATCACCAATTCCACAACTGTCAGCTAAGGAAAACATCCTCCCATCATTTATCTACTAATACCCTTTAAGAATTCTGTATGTTTCAATGAGATCACTTCTAATTCTTCTAAACATCAGTGAAAGAAGTCAAATCTCATTGATATATTAGAATGACAGCTTTTATTTCAAGGAGCATGGAACTCAATCAGGGAGGTGAAACTTTACTTGCGAAGGTAAAGATGCCATAATCACATTGGACAGTTCTCTCATTAAAAGGAGAGATGATTAATTGTGGTTAAACCTGAGGGTTACTACTCCTCAGGCAAGGGGAGAGGTTGTGAAGGAGAATCCTCATCCAATGTGGGAAATTAACCTATGCTGTTGGTCTCATTGTGCACTGCAAACCAGCCATCCATGCAACTGAGCTAACTGCCCCCCAACTTTACCTACGCAGACTGTTGGGCTATACACCATGTAAAGGCTGCTACATTCAGTTATGACAATCAAACCTCAACAAAGTCATAGTGGCATTGGAGGAGTCAATTAAAGATTTAAAACAAAATGATATCTAGCTTAAAAGGTTAAAACATGAACATAGATTGCATAAATATTGGCTTGCATCACCTTGAGTTTAGAAGGTTGAGAATGATCTAACTGATTAAATCAAAATACTAAAGGATTCAATAACATTGATACAGAGAATCTATTTATTTTGTTGAATGAATCCAGAACAATTGTAATCTTAACATTTAAGCTATAGCATTTATGAGTTAAATTGGTTTGCAATTCTTTAAACAATAATTAGTGGGAATTTAGAATTCACTTGCACATAGACTCAGGATACTGAGTCAATTGAAATACAGAGGAACCTTGATTATCTGAAGGACACAGGCAGGGAGTATTTCGTTCAGTTAATCGAATGCCAGATATCATTGTGAGCCACGCATCGGGACCTTGCGATCTTGTTCAGGTGATCCGAAGTTCAGTTAATTGAATGCCGGATAATTGAAGTCCCTCTGTCTTCAAGACAGCTTGTCAGGCAATTGGATTTTAAAAGCTTTAGAACATATGAGTGTATTTAGAGATTGTTTAAACGCATATTAAACAAACATCCCTACAAAGGTCATTGCAAGGAGAGGGTGCAGAGAAGATTTACAAGGATGTTGCCAGGTATGGAAGGTGCTAGCTATGAAGAGAGGTTGAGTAGATTAGTTTTGTTTTTGTTAGAAAAAAGGAGATTGAGGGGGGACCTGATTGAGGTCTACAAAATCATGAAGGGTATAAACAGGGTGGATAGAGATCAGCTTTTTCCCAGAGTTAAGGATTCAATAATGAGAGGTTACGCTTTCAAGGTGAGAGGTGAAAGGTAAAAGGGGGATACATGTGGTAAGTATTTTACACAAGAGTGGTAGGTGTCTGGAACGCATTGCCAGCAGAGGTAGTTAGAGGCAGGCATGGTAGATTCATTTAAGATGCGTCTAGACAGATGCATGAGTAGGTAAAGAGCACATGCATACAGATGCTTAGGAATTGGGTGACAGGTTTAGACAATAGATTTGGATTGGCTCAGGCTTGGAGGGCAGAAGGGGCTGTTCCTGCACTGTAAATTTTCTTTGTTCCTTGTTCTATAATCAAGTGATTGGATTTAGCAGTTTCCCTCCAGAAGCTTCTCAGAATCCAATATAAGTTAGACAATCAACACTAAAGGCACCTCCTGATGGGTCTGAAATACTAACTATAATCTGCTATAGAAGCAAAGCCGCCTCTGAGAAGAAAAGGCAACACAATAGAATTGCAAGTCTCCCTTATCCTGTGTGTTAATGGGCTTTCCACTTAGCTTCTGAAATGGGACATAGACAATTGGTTAAGAGCACTGTAGGACTTTATCTCCATGGTAACTGCTACCACAGCACTCCCTACCCCATGACCAAGAAGATTTGATTACATCACTCCCACAGTACTACTGCCTTTTTACCATATGGTCTGGAAATAGTTTGAATATACTCGGCTATGAGGACAACAGCATTAATGTTCCCAATGTATAACTGCAGAAAAGTGTGGTAGGATATTTGGCATCACAGTGGATTAGAAATAGGCATGGAATTTTGGTGTTGTTATTGTAGATGTGGAAGGTAACTCCAAAATGTCAAGACAACATCTATTGATAATATCAAAATAACTAACATCACTGTAAAGGAAAAGCCTTTGTGCTCCCCACAAATTCCCCAGAAGAACTTTTCATGAGATTTTTAAAGAGAAGACCAATTCTATGGTCACTTGCTTCTGGATAGCCAATCAACCAATTGCCAACTCAATCGGACTCGATCTTAAAAACAGGCATCTCCAGTTGCTTTGTAAATACATTGTGGCTAATTGAATCATCTCCGTAGCTTTTTTGATTTGATCTCTCCTTTTAATGTTTGTGAGTAAGCCTGTGTTATTAAGTGATGATGAGATTTCAAAGATGATGTGTTGGTTCATTTGCCCTTACCTCAGCCCCAACTCAGAACATGTGAAATAAACTCAACTTCTGGCTCAATGCTACAACAGTGTGGCTGCATTCCTTACAAACTGAAAATCCACAAACAAAGTGGGAGGGAGAAATCGCTACCAACCTCAACTGTTTTTAAAGGGTGAAAAATAAAGCCTTTAATCTGCTTACAGACAAGTGGCAAGGGCAGAGAGAGCTACTTGTTTTTTAAAGTCACAATCTGTTTACAAAACAGATCAATGAATGTGAACGTATCAATTCAGAGTTGTTGAATAAAAGGGGAGAAAACACAAGAGAGTGAAAATCAGATATCTCTTGACTGGTGGAATGAGAATGAAAGAATGAATGGTCTACTCTTGTCCCTAGAATCAAGTTGATTAAAGCCAGCAATTCAGCGCAAGTTTTGCAATCATTCAAAGGCACACAGAATGTATTTGAAGATATATCCTTGGTCTTTTATGCGTTATCTATATGCTGCTTTTTGGAAATGGGGTGGAGGCGATGGCCTAGTGGTATTATTGCTGGGTTGCTCACCTCGAGATGCAGATAATGTTTTGGGACCCCAAGTTTGAATTCTGCCATGGCAGATAGCGGAATTTGAACTCAATAAAAAACAATCTGAAATTAAGCATCTAATGATGACCATTGTTAATTGTTGGAAAAACCAATCTGGTTCATTAATGCCCGTCAGGGAAGGAAACTGCTAACCTTACCTGGTCAGGCTTACATATGACTCCAGACCCCCAGGCAATGCAATTGACTCTTAATAGTCCTCTGAGTAATTAGAGATGGGCAACAAGTGTTGGCGTAGCCAGTGATGCCCTCATCCCGTGAATGAATAAAGGAAAGAAAAATCATCTGTGCATTTTGGAATCAACTTGCACATCGACAATAGCGACACCAAGATTCCGTTGCCTGTTCCTACTCATTGTGTCACTGAATATTGTGGCCACACTTTTATCCAGTTGTACATTGGGAAGATTAACGCTGCTGTCCTCATATCCGACCATATTCATTGTCCCTGTGTAGTTATTTCTATTCTACTCACCAATAAGCTTCAACTGGCTGGGTTAATTCCAGTAGAATGTGGAAAGAAGGTGTTACTCTTCCAAATTTGAATACCAGATTTGGCTCGCAGGTTAATTACCAGCAATGCCTGCCTCAAGTGTGTCAAAATTCCAAACAATGTTCTCTTAAATCTACTTGACAGTCTGATACTCTGATTAATGATGTGCAATTACTGATGCTGGAATTGAGGCCTGATCATTGTGGAATCAAGATCTGATGTGCAACATGACCAATTACATGATCCTCTGGAATGCGCAAGTTGTGACTAGCACCAGGGCCCCATCAGGAGCACCCACATCCCCCTTGCCGAGGCTGGAACTGCAAGCCCTAAGAAATTGGAGGCCTACTGGCCTCTTGCAGGTCTGACCTCATGGAAACCCATAAGCAAGGCCCGACTGCCATGGGAAGAAGATCTAACCCCACGGTGACCTGATATCAAGGAGGTCCGACCAGACCAAATACAAGACCGTGTGGAGTGTTCAGGGCTGTGACTGGTGATCAGGACCCCATCAGGAGCACTCCTTTTCCTTCCGGAGCAGTTGACTTCCCTCACCACGCTCGGGATCAATTAGGAGCAGGCACCTCCCCAGGAAATGTGGGAGACCCACTGGGCCACAGGTGAGATTAAAATTATGAAGTTTTAAGCACTCCTTCCTCTACAGCATACACCTCACAAATGTCCAAATCATTGAGAACAAAATGGATGAACTTAAAGCTAGACTCAACTTCCAAGGAATTGAGAGGGTGCTGTGTGCACCGTTTCACAGAGGCATTGCTTGCTCCTGCAACACCTGACTGTGCTTCACAACCTGAGGACTTCTCAATTTATTGAATGGACTGTTCCCTATCCTCAGGCAAAGCAACAGTCGGTGTGGTCTGCCTCCTAATCAACATCTCCGAGTGCACAGATGTGATGACCTTGGTGAGTCACTGCTCCCAGGACCTAGATTATTTAACAGTGAAATGCTGTCCACCCAATCTGCCACGTGCGTTCACCTTCACTATACTGACAGCGGTTTACATTTCAACCCACACGGAAATGAAGAGTGTGCTTGATGAAGTGTACAACGTGACAAACAACCTTGAGGCGGAATACCTCGAAGACTTGTTCATCATAGCCGGTGATGTCAACCAGGCCAACCTCAAGAATGTGCTACTTAAATTCCACCAGCACATGTCCCATCCCACCAGAACATCCTTGACCATTGCTGCACAGCCATAAGAGATGCTTAATGCTCCAGCCTCGTCTGCATTTTGGAAAATCAGATCACAATGCTGTGCTCCTCCTTTCGGCTTACAAACAGAAATTGAAGAATGAGGACCCAGCACAGAAAATAGTATTGTGTTGATCTGAGGCAATGGACAGGCTTCTATGGGACTGCTTAGAGTTGGTAGACTGGTCCATATTCAAGAATTCAGTTGGCAACCTAAACAAATAATCCACTGTCACAGATTTCATTTGTAAGTATGTATACTGTGTGCTGAAAAAAGTTAATCTGAACGTTCCCCAACTGGAAAACATGTTTGAACTGGGACATCTACTCTTTACTGAAGTCTGCATCTGAGGCATTCAGTTTGTATGCCTCTGACCGCTACAAGAAATCCACATACCACCTTCACAAGTCATCAGGGACACTGAGAGGCAATACAAAATCGAGCTTGAGACGCAGATTAATCACATGGACACCTGCCATTTATGGCAAGGCTCACAAGACATAACAGGCTACAAAATAAAGTCTAACAGAATCATGGGCAATAATACAGCCCTAAACGAAGGGCAGTGAAATGATGACATCTGTACCATCAGCCTCGGGTGCACCTGCCCTCAGCTACCACCGCAGACATTAAGGGCGAATCCACAGAAAGTGACTGGCCTGGATGGAATCCCTGGCTGTGCACTCAGATCCAATGCAGACTAAGTGGCAGAGTATTCATTGAACATCCTTAACCTCTCCATATTCCAAGGTGAAGTCCCCACCAGCTTCAAGAAGATCACTGTCAGCCCATTGTTGGGTGTCGGTGTGGACTTGTTGGGCCAAAGGGCCTGTTTCCACGCTATAAGTAATCTAATCTAATCAAAAAGATCATGTAGTGTGCCTCAATGACAACCACCCAGTGGCTCTGACTTCCATAATTATCAAGTGCTTTGAGAGGATGGTCATGGCTCAACAGTTTCATGTCAGATGCCATCCCCTTGGCCCTTCACTTATCCCTGAAAAATCTCGATAACAATGATATCTACATCAGGCTCCTACGTATTGATGACAATTCTGCCTTCAACACCATAATTCCAAACAAACTCATCTCGAAACTCCTGGACCTAGGTCACTGCTCCACACCCCACCATCCCACTCCATAACTGGATTCACAACTCCCTGACCAACAGGTCGCAGCCAGAAAGGATAAGAAACAACACCTCTTCCACGATAATCCTCAACACTGGTGCTTTGCAAGGCTGCATAGTCAGCCCCCTACTATACTACTCATACACGCAAGACTGTGTGACTAAATTCTGCCCTAACTCCATTTACAGGCTTGTTGACAACATTACCATTGTGGGTCAGATCTCAAACAATGGGAGAAAGTGAGGCCTGCAGATGCTGGAGATCAGAGTTGCGGGTGTGGTGCTGGAAAAGCACAGCAGGTCAGGCAGCATCGGAGGGACAGGAGAATTGATGTCTCGGGCATAAGCCCTTCATCAGGAATGAGGCTTGCGGGCCAAGGGACTGAGAGATAATTGGGGGTGGGGGAATGGGGTGAGGCTGGTGGGAAGGTAGCTGGGAATGTGATAGGTAGAAGAAGGTGCGGGTGGAAGTGATAGGTCGGAGGTGAGGTGGAGTGGAAGGGTGGGAAGGAAGGAAGATGGACAGGTAGAACCGGTCAAGGGGGTGGTGTTGAGTTAGAGGCTTGGGACTGGGATAAGGTGAGGGGAGGAGAAATGAATAAACTGGTGAAATCCACATTGATCCTGTGTGGTTGAAGGATTGCAGGGCGGAAGATGAGGCTTTTTCCTCCAGGCGTCAGGTGGTAAGGGTTTGGCGATGGAGAAGGCCCAGGACCAGCATGTCTTTGGCGAGTAGGAGGCAGAGTTGAAGTGTTCAACCATGGGGCAGTGGGGTTGGTTGGTGCGTGTGTCCCAGAGATGTCCTCTGAAACGATCCACAATTTCATGACCTATCTCCCTGATGCAGAGGAGACCAAATTGGGTGCAATGGATACAGTAGATAATGTGCGTGGAAGTACAGGTAATTTCTGTCAGATGTGGAAAGATCCTTTGGGGCCTTGGACAGAGGTGAGGAGTAGGTGTGTGCGCAGGTTTTGCGCTTCCTACAGTGGCAAGGCAAGGTGCCAGGAGTAGGCTGGTAGGGGGCATGGATCTGACAAAGGAGTCACAGTGGGAATGGTCTCTCTGAAATGCAGATAGGGGAGGGGAGGGAAATATATCCCCAGTATTGGGGTCTGTTTCAGGTGGTGGAGGATAATGTGATTTATGTGGACATTGGTGGGGTGGAAGGTGAGGACAAGAAAGGTTCTGTCCTTGTTGGGATTGAAGGGGTGGGTTCAAGGGCAGAGGAGCAGGAAGTGGAGGAAATGCGCTGGAGGGCATCATCGACCATTGGGAGGGGAAATGTGGTCTTTGAAGAAGGAGACCATCTGGGATGTTCTATGGTGGCTTTGGTCCTCCTGGGAGCCAATGCAGTGGAGGCAGAGGAATTGGGAATAAGGCATGGTATTTTTCCAGGAGGTAGGGTGGGAGGTGGTGTAGTCTAGGTAGCTGTGGGTTTGAAGCAAATGTCTGTGTCAAGTCAGTTGCTAGAGATGGTGATGGAGTGGTCCAGGAAGGGGAGGGAGGTGTCTGAGAGGGTCCAGGTGAATTTGAGGCCAAGGTGGAAGGTGTTTGTGAAGTAGATTAACTATTCGACCTCCTCGTGGGAACATGAGGTATCGCCAATACAGTCATCGATGTAACGGAGGAAAAGGTGGTGAATGGTGCCAGCATAGCTGCAGAAGGTGGACTGTTCCATCTACCCAAAGAATTGACAGGCCTAGCTGGGATCCATGTGGGTGCCCATGGCTACCCTTTGGTTTGGAGGAAGTGGGAGGATTGGAAGGAGAAGTTGTTGAAAGTGAGGACCAGTTCAGCTAGGAGAATGCAAGTGTCAGTGGAAGGGCACTGGTTGGGTCGGCAGGAGAGGAAGAAATGGAGGACTTGGAGGCCCTCATGGCGGATAGATGTGTACAGCGACCGGATGTCCATGGTGAAGATGAGGCATTGGGGACCGGTGAAACATAAGTCTTGGAGGAGGTGAAGAGCGTGGGTGGTGTCCCAAACGTGGGTGGGACTTCCTGGACTAAGGGGTCAGGATGGTGTCAAGATATGCAGAGATGAGTTGGGTGGGGCAGGAGCAGGCTAAGACAATGGGTTGACTGGAGCAGTCAGGGTTGAGGAGGTAGAATCGGGTGGTGTGGGCTTCTCGGACTATAATGTTGGAAGCTGTGGTGGGGAGATCCCTCGAGGTGATGAGGTTGTGGATGGTCTGGGTGATGATGGCTTGGTAATGGGAGAGGTCATGATCGAAGGGGCAGGGTGTGGAGGTGTTTCCACACCCGACAGAAATTTACCTGTACTTTCACACACACTATCTACTGTATCTGTTGCACCCAATGTGGTCTCCTTTACATTGGGGTGACAGGACACCAACTTGCAGACTTTTTCAGAGGGCACCTATGGGACACCTTCACCAACCAACCCCACTGCCCTGTAGCTGAACATTTTAACCCCGCCTCTCACTCCACCAGAGACATTCAAGTCATGGACCTCCTCCATTGCCAAACTCTTACCACCTGACGCCTGGAAGAAAAACGCTTCATCTTTCGCCTTGCAATCATGCAACCATACAGGATCAATGTAGATTTCACCATATTCTTAATTTCCCCTCCTCCCATCTTATCCCAGTCCCAAGCCTCCAACTGGCACCACCCTCTTCACTGGTCCAACCTGTCAATCTTCCTTCCTTCCCACCCATCTGCTCCACCCTCCCCTGACCTGTCCCCGCCACCCCCCACCTTCATCTACCTATCATATTCCCAGCTACCTTGCCCCCAGCCCCACTCTCCCTCCCATTTATCTCTCAGCATCCGGACCCACAAGCCTCATTCCTGATGAAGCGCTTATGCCCCTGACATTGATTCACCTGCTCCTTGGATGCTCCCAGATCTCAAGATGGCGAGAAGGAATACTATCTCGGTACGGGTGACAGTAATAAATCAAATCAAATCTGTGTGTGATCCTGAACAAGTTATAACTTATGCTCATTTAGCAACTTCTTAACCAGTGAAAGCAGGATAAATCATTCCAAAATGGTGACACATAATTTTGCTCATCTACAATACCCTAGGTCTTAAGTTAAGTCTTCAATCGATCTGTTTACAGGTCTCTGTGCTGTAATAATATGAATTATCTCAATATAAACAGTAGATCTTTCTGGCAGTGTGTGTGGTTCTTCAGATGTTGAATAGATGAGAAGTACCTTCAGGTAGCTGAGGAAGGCCAACATTAAGCAAATGTTGATGATTGAATAGGCAGCATAAATGATTTTATGCAATTATGCTTGTGACAGAACCCGTGAAACTACTATTTGACTTTGTGTCCATCAGCTGGAGCTGAACGTAGTGAAGTATTTAATGTACAAGAGAAAATATACTTCCCATAAGAAAAATAATTCACTAGCTACTATGCATCTTATCAAAAATATGTTAAGAGTGAACACAATCCTGTGGCAACACTTGATAAGTACATTCATATTGATGCTGTGTTAAGGTGATATCATTGAACCATGGAGAGAAGGAGGTCATTCAGTTCAAATTGATGAAAAGGTTCTTTGAAAGAACTATCTCCTTAATCCCATTCCCCTGCTATTTCCCCTTAGCATTGTAAAGGTATTTGTTTATTTATTTATGTATTTGTAGCAAGGTTGTTTTGAATATTACTACTAAAATTGCGACCATCACACATTCAGTTCCTGCTGTCCTGAAAATATTTAAGCACTATGTTAAAAATAAAGCCTTTCCCCTTTGGTTACTGAACCCTCTACTATTAGAGACAATTTCTCTTTATTTACTCTATTTAAAAAATTTATGATATCAAACACCTTCACCAAGACTCTGCTGTTGTTCTACAGAAAACACAACACCAGCTTCTCCAGTTTATCCATGTGACTGAAATCCCTCATCCCTGCTATCATTCAAACAATTCTGATCTGCACCATGTCCTCACTAAGGTTGACTTCCTTTCTGAAATATTCCTTCTTAAGAATTGAACAACATAATATGTGAGCATGATATTATATCTGATACAGCAACACTTTAATACTCATCACATAAGAAACTGGATACAGATATCATGGTATTAAAGAATTCAACATCACAGCTCTCTATTGTACACAAGCATGAAGATACAATTGAATAGCTCACTACCAATGGGAGGTGGTGATGTATTGGTAATGGGTCTCTTTTAGTAACCTGAGTTAACTTTCTAGATAAATGATTTTGAATCCCAACATGGCAGATAGTGGAATATGAATTTAATAAATCAGAGATTAAAAGCTAGCCTCATGATAATAACCATTGTTGAGTGTTGTTCATAGCCCTGGTTCATTCATATACTTTCTGGAGATAAAAACACTGGCCCTATTGACTATTAATTGCCTTTTGAAATGGCCTAGAGAACATTAGTTCAATGGCAACCAGTGATAGACAACAAATGCCAGTCTCACCAGTGACACCCACATCTCATACAAAAAGAAAAGGATAAAGGAAAGGAGCATGTCATCTTGAAGTAATTCTAGGACAAAATGGAAAATGAAATCTTTATATCCTCAACTCTTTAAAGGTACAGTAATGGACTGTCTATATCACAGCACAGTGCAAGAAAACCGGATATGATAGATAGATGCCTAGCTAGTGCCTTACAATGTTTAGCATGACTTCCTTGCTTTTATACTCTATCCTTATTTTTGTAAGAATAAAGATGTCATGAACTTTTCTGAAACAGATTTCTCAACTTCTATTGCGACCTTCAAAGAATTCAATTCATTCATAACTTGCAACCTCTTGAAAATGACATCATATTATTTGTATTTACTATCCTCATTATTCCTATCACAACATATCACTTCATACTTCGCTATCAAATTCTGTGTGTCAAATGTCTGCTCACTTCACCAGTTATCAACTTCTGAAGATTATTACAATTTTTTCATTACTTACTATATTTCTGAACAGTTATTGTGTTTTGAAGTTATGCACTTCGGTCAATGTTGTTCATATACTTCAAAAAGAACAGTGTATCTTCTATGGAATTCTGGGAAACACCCTCAGGATCATCCAATGTTATAGTACCAAAGAAAGTCATTCCATCTATTAAATCTATGTCAGAGCTCTCTCAGAACAATTCTGTTGGTTCCATTCTTTCGTCCTTTTCCTAACCCTGAAATTTTTTATTCAGGTGTTTATCAAATTTCGTTTGGAAAGCTGCAAATCAATTTATCTACATCACTTCCTTAGGCAGTGAATTTATAACCCTTAACCATTCTCTACATAATTTATTTTTCTAATCTCCGTTTTAAGAAAGTAACTATTCAGTATTGTTCCCTACTCTCTGACCAACAGTTAATTTTATATCCAAGCTACTAGTGGCTTTTAAATCTAAGGGTTTTAATTTTGCCAACATAGGGATCTAGCCAAATATGTCCCTTTCATCCCAAGGATTTTATTTAAAGCATATCTGAACTTAAAGATATGTTCTTGACACCAGTGTATTTGCTACGCTTGAAACCGTTTTCCACAAAATAATAGTTGTAGTCAATGAGGTCAAGGAGCAGTGCAGTTACAGAACATAAATCTTTACCTCTATATTGAATCTGCCCCCATAGTGTTCTCAAACAACCAGACCACCTGCATAGTTGGCAAGTAAAAGGTGTGATCAAAATGAAAAAGAGGAACGATGGTCAATTTTCTTTCTTCCAAGGTTCCTGCATAATTCTACATTTTACAAAACAGTTGTTCATAAACCATTCTTAATTCGAATGGGAAGCTCCATGACGTGAGATTGTTACTGTACAGACAACAAAGTGCCGTGTTACGTCTCAAGGCTGGTAGATCAGTATAACTTTTGGAGACAAGCTCATGATATTATCAACGTACCATGGCATGTGACCTGAGGGTACAAAGGTCTCATATTCCATCTCATGCTGGATTCGCATTTCTTTATTCCTATACGGGATATAAAAGTACTGATAAGACATGTGTTTATTGCCCATCCCTAGTTGCCCTTGAACTGATTGGATTATGAGATCATTCCAGAGGGCAATTAAGAATCAATCATATTGCTGTGGATCTAGAGTCGAATGGAGATCATACCAAGTAAAGCTGACAGATTTATTTCTCTAAAGGACACTAGTGGTTCTGGTTTTTCTTTATGTCATAAATGTAATGACAGTGTTACATGCTTACCATGAGGCTATCTTTTAATTCCAGATATGATTGAATTCCAATTTCACCAGTTGCTTTGGTGAGATTCAAATCCATGCCCCTGGAACAGTAACTTGGGTCACTGGGTTTGAGTTGAGGGATGTTACTGCTATACAACTGCCTGCCCACATGAAGCCTAATAAGAAGCTTGCTACTCTGTATAATTTTATAGCTTAATGTTAGCCCAGACACTGATGTAACTGTATGGAACTGATGTAAATGTTTGTACATAACTATTGGTTGCAATAAAAGTTCATCAAATTCTTCAATCCTGCTACATTCAAGCATGTGGGGGATAACATAAGCATTGTCGCACGAGGTAAAATACTGGAGGTTAAATTGTATCATACAGTAAATACTCTTTTCTTCAAGAATACTGCAGGATTACTATGACTTTATTCCATGCAGTTTCTGGAAATAAGGATGCATTACATTCATTTAAATATAATGCACAACTGTGTCTTCAAGCATCTGCTGTGAATTAGTTGAACAGCTAATTTATATGTATAATTAACGTACTGCAGCCAATTCCAGCTGTGAAGGTCACAATTTCTGTGAGAAGTGGTAAATCCCAAACCATAAAGGGAGACTTACAGATTAAGGCTGAGAATATGTTACTACATGTAATACATGTCTTTGGTGTAGAGGAGCAAAGTCTTCAATGTCTGTTGGATAAAGAATTAAACAAATGAAGTAATCTTGTTTTATTCAAGGCCAAGTGACACTGAAATGCAGGCTTGCAAAATTATCCCTAAGGGGACAACATGGAGTTACAAACCAAGAGACATTGGATTCATATCTAGTAGAAAGTGCCAAAATTGAGCTGAGCTTCTGTCAAATGTCGATCACTTGATAGCACACATGTCTTTGAGTCAGAAACTTGTGAATTCAACTTCCATTCCAGATTCATGAACACAAAGGTCGAGGTTGATATTCCAGGGCAGCAATGGTGGTGTGTTGCATTGTTGGAGATACAGTGTTTGGATGAGATGTGAAATGGAGACTTTGGCTGCACTCTCAATACAAGTAAAAGATACTTTGGCATGGGAATTCTCATTTATATTTTAGCCAATATTATTCTTTGAATCAGCATTAAAAGAAGATATTATTTGGTCACGACAACATTGATGTTAATGGGAACCATTTGCAGATCTTTGTGTTTCCTACATTACGTCAGTAATACTTCAAAAGCTCTTCACTGATTTGGAATCGTGATATCAGGAAAGCTGCTGTATAAAAGCTTCTAGTTCTAAGAGGCAAAGTGGAAGTTAGAGTGTGTCAACTTAGAAATCTTGCTACACGTGACAGTAGCCACAGCTGCCAAAGTGTTTTACTGATATTGTTTATCTGAGAGGGTTTACTGGATGGTTGAAACAAAAACTAGAATGGGGGTAAATGTTACTATAAAAGCCAGCACCACAAGGGTAATAGGAAGACTGAAAAAGATTCTGAGAAAACAGGCTCAAAATAACCACTTTGTTAAAACTTTCTGCAGACATGAAATTTAATTAAATCATGTTTATGGTCATTTGCTCCCTAAAATTTACAGCCATAAAATATTTTGTCCTTCAGTGCATACTTTTCTTCTTATGGGAAAAGGCCATTGTTGACAGAAAGGATGGAACACAGATATGTAGAGTACAGATGGGTCGGGGGAACTGGCCAAATGTCCTGTCACAGAAGAAACTACTACGGGGGGTAATTAGCTGCAAAGATGTATACAGCATGGGTGTTACACTCCAAATTTGAATAAATATAATCAGATCAATTCTCTGTGTAATCAACTTCAGCATAAGTAATGACTGTATTTTTCCATGGATAGTGCAATGTACTGTCTGGACAGCAAACTCAACATCCTTAATTATGTACACTGTTCCCTTTGTCTTCTGACACAACCACAGTAGCAACTATTTGAACCCTCTCACTAACGAACCTCACTCCAGCACTCAAGGAATCACAATTTCACATGTACACCAGTCCAAAGAAATACACTCCAGGGAAGTGTGATTTTAAAAAATGAACTTGAACCATACCTCTTGGACATTGATCATGCAGAGGTGATGACTGAAGATTGGCTGACAGTTCCTGAATAAAGATATGACATTGCTAAGGAATGCTTAGATATTACATTGTGATCTGACTACTGACCAGTTATGAAATGGAGAAAGTTAGTGATATTGTGCAGTGGGTGATTGGTCTCTGCAGACAACAAATGAACAATGTGCAGCACTACTGGCCTGTGCAGGAAAATCCTGAGACCTGCATATACAACATCTTTCATAAATGCTTCCCTTGATGCTGATTTACACTGGGATCCATATCCAATAAATAATCATTCAACTTCAATATGCTCAGAGGCAGAGGCTGAGAAACACAGAATGAATGATCCATAGCCTCGTTGTCCTGCACTTCTTTATCCAATGTTATGATTGCAACTAATGTTAGCACTGGACAAATCTGACCTCAGAGAGAAACCTCAGTGTGGTTACAATGGGGGTCAGTCTCGAAGTATATTCACAAGAAACTGCTCTTATATTCTCCTTTCCAAGGAAACATACTTCACTTGTTACATTGCCACAGTTTTAATATCCATTTCCTTTCCTGACACACCCCTTTTCCTAGGGTTCCTTCAGCATTCCTATTATTGTAATTGATCACTCATTTAATGTCTAGCAATTAGCTTTATTGCTTCACCTTTATTACAATAGAAGCATGTTATTTTCTTCATATTTCATTGAGGTTCTAGCCTTTCTCCTTTATTATTTTGGTGTTATTCCTTAAAATTAATACCTTTTCCACTTGCAGATTTTCTATTCTTCTGGTTTCTTTGTTGATTCTCAAATAACCATTTCCCTCAAAGTAACTGTCTATTGGAGAAATAGATAACTACCAGAATTGCCATTTCTTGAATTTTTGATACTTGACACTTACTGAAACGTTAGAGAAAGTGAGGACTGCAGATGCTGGGGATCAGAGTTGAAGAGTATTGTGCTGGAAATGCAGCCCGTCAGGCAGCATCCGAGGAGCAGGAGAATCGACGTTTCAGGCATAAGCCCTTCATCAGGAATGAGGCTTGTCTTATTGAAACATGCCTTAAGGGTTATCAGAATTCTTCGGAATTCACTTTTTGGAACTCTTCCATAATTATAATTTCCCTCACATACTCAAAAGTTTTCTTTAATTTCAGAGATCAAAATCATTGTCACTCTGCATTTCTTTTTCTCTTGCAAATTCTAAAATATCTGATTAGCTTCCTTTCTGAGAGGCCTAAATTTTAATTGATAAGCTTCAGGAAAACCCTCATATGTATTGTATAATGCTCCTCAACAATTTCATTGTCTTCAGATTGCTCTTCTGACAAACTGATGTGGCATTCATAGCTGTACCTATCAGGACATTCAGCATCATAAAGGCCCAAACATCTTTAGGGCACTTCAGTTTTTCAACTATCCTTTCAAATGAGGTGAATATCTTTCCACTCCATCCTCTGTACATTTAGGCAATAAACACAGATTTCTAATAAAATCAAATTCCTCATTGGAATCAGAATCATCCCTCAGCTACAACATCTTCCTATCTTTACACTAATCTTTCCTCTAGTCATGTTCTCAAGATTTCCTTCTGTCTTGGCAATTCAAACTTTTGGAAATCTATTACCTTTTCTATTGTTCTTTATTTTTTTTTCTCCTCTTTCTGTTTCTCTTTGCTTTAGTTTCTTCCCTTTTTCCTATTCAAGCATTTTAATTTCCATTCTCTTTCCTGTTCTCTCATTTTACATTTTTCTTTGATTTTTCTTTCTCTCTTCCCATCTTCATTTTCTTTTCTCTTCCAATTAAAGTTTTATATAGTTTATATAATCATATATACTTTATATACACTCAACCCCAGTTTAGTATCATTCTTATCTTTAAAGTGTTTTACACAAGTGATAAGATGACAAGGAGTTTTGTTTTTGACACATTTTGGCACATTCCCTTGTTGTAGTTCTCCCCATTACTGCCTTTCCCAGACACAGAAACCAATTTGCTCTCTAACATCGAAGGAAAACATCTTTAGGGCTTTTCCCTAAGTAGACAGTTCTATCTAATTAGAATGCTAAAGCTGCTTATGACTCCTTTCTAGCTCTAATAGCCTGGACACTGCCAAAACTAAACTACCCTTCCACAGTATGAATATGTTCCTCTGATTTTCCAGCATTTTTTTTTGTTTATTCCATTCCAGCATCCATTGCCCATCCCTAGTTGTTGAAGTGAAACCCCTTTCTCTTGTCGTACATTTCTTGAGTGAATGTGGTGTGTGCATAATAGCAATAACCGTTTTGGGAAAAGTATGTGTGTGAACACATAATGATCCTCGTTTAAAATATCACGGAATTTGCTGGTGGTGGCATTGTAAAAACTAGTTACGTACAAATGAGTCTGTGGGAACACATTACAGCCTTATCAAAATTAAATTGCCATGGTTATGGGTAAGGGAAGAAACTTGTGGAGGGATGGTTGTGGGTGGTGTTTAGTCTGTCTCTCTTCCCCAAGATGCACGACAACGACTCGCCAAGGCGTCTTGCAAATCCTCACCCTCTACCACTTAGGAGAATAACAGCAGCAACTCCATAACACCATCTGGAACATCTCCTCCAAGTCACACTCAGCACTGGCTTTGTAAGATATCATTATTTCT
Source organism: Hemiscyllium ocellatum (assembly GCF_020745735.1). NCBI lineage: Eukaryota > Metazoa > Chordata > Chondrichthyes > Orectolobiformes > Hemiscylliidae > Hemiscyllium > Hemiscyllium ocellatum. The sequence goes on from NC_083425.1 coordinate 32,131,962, forward strand.
TTGCCATCACTGGAGCAGTGCCACTTTATAGCATCATGGGAGTTCCTTCATATACAAATTGCAGCAGTTCAAGGAAGTGGGCAGCAGCATCACCTTCTCAGGGACAACTAAGGATGGGCATGAATGTCAGCCTTGTCAGTGATGCTTACATCCTGTGAAGTTTCCTCTCGGATTTCTTGATAACTATGACAATACACAGCTATAGTCTTCCCCAGTGAGGAAGACATTCACTTACTGTCTATTCTATCAATAATTCATGATTCTTTTGCAAGTTGAAAGACCTCTAGTACATCACAACTTAGCCTTCAATTTTCAAGAGTAAAGCAGTCCAGCCTCTCTATCTTTTCCAGTTACTTACACTGATGCATTTCTGATATCATCCTGCACCTTTTCAGCACCTTTTCTCATACCTCTGCATCCGTTTTATAAAATGATGACCAGAACTGTATGCAGAATTCTCAGATTAATCAGATTTCAATGCAATTTAGCATTATTTTGAAAATAAAACTAAGTGTATGGTTTGCCTTACCTATAGTCTGGCTAACCTACGGTTTATGTTTTATGATTGGTGTATTTGTAACCCAAGATTCATTTATTCCCTACCTCATCTAGACTTGAGCCTTTCAGGTAATAAGCTATACCCTTATCCTTCTGATCAAAATGCATTATGTCACTGTTATCTGTATTGAACCGCAGTTGCCAATTATTTCCCAATTTTACAGGTAAATTGTTTTCTTGTTGTGGTTCTGTTTGCCGAGTTGGGAATTTGTGTTGCAGACGTTTTGTCCCCTGTCTAGGTGACATCCTCAGTGCTTGGGAGCCTCCTGTGAAGCGCTTCTGTGATCTTTCCTCCGGCATTTGTAGTGGTTTGAATCTGCCATTTCCGGTTGTCATTCCAGCTGTCCACTGCAGTGGTCGGTATATTGGGTCCAGGTCGATGTGCTTATTGATTGAATCTGTGGATGAGTGCCATGCCTCTAGGAATTCCCTGGCTGTTCTCTGTAACTGACAACCGGAAGCGACAGATTCAAACCAGTACAAATGCTGGAGGAAAGAGCATAGAAGTGCTTCACAGGAGGGTCCCAAGCACTGAGGATGTCACCCAGACAGGAAACAAAACGTCTGCAACACAAATTCCCAGCTCGGCGAACAGAAGCACAACAACGAGCACCCGAGCTACAAATTTTCTCACAAACTTTGAAATTGTTTTCCTGTAAATTCTTGATGTCCTCCTCAGCATTGATGCTCTCTCCAGTTTAGTGTTATTTGCAAATTTATAAATCATGTCTTTGATTCTAAAGTTCAAATCCACAAGGTAAATTTTGAACAGCAATGGACCAAGATGCTTGTGGGATATCAATTTTCAGCTTCTGTGATTTTGAATGACTAACCATTATTTCTACTCTTTGCTTTCTGTTTTGAAACCAACTTGCAATCCATGCTGCTACCTTTCCACTGACTCCAAATTCTTTGACCTTATTGATTAATCCATTATGGGGTTATATAGAGCAATACATCACAGGAACCGGCCCTTCGATCTAGCATGTCTGTGCCGACCTTGAAGCCATTCTGAACTACTACAATTTGCCTGCACATGGTCTGCATCCCTCTATTCCCTTCCTGTTCATCTGTAAGTCTAATTGTGTCTTAATTATTGCTATTGTATCTGCTTCTAACACCTCCCCAGCAGCGGTTCCGGGCACCTACCATCTGCTTTGTAAAAAACTTGCCTCTCACATCTCCTTTAAGCCTCTGACACTCCAGTAAAAACAATTCAAGTTTGTCCAACCTCTCCGTATTACTAAAAAACTCCAATCCTGGCAATATCCTGGTAAACCACTTCAAAACCTCCACATCCTTCCGATAATGTGATGACCAGAACTGCACACAATGTTCCAATACTCCAAACTAAAGTTCTATACAGTTGCAACATGACTTGCCAACGTTTACACTCAATGCTCTAACAACTGAAGGCAAGTGTGCTGTATACCTTTTTTATTATCTTATCCACTGCTGTTGCCACTTTCAGGGAGTCATGGACATACATTCCAAGATCTTTCTCTATATCAATGCTCCTAAGGGTCCTGCCTTTAACTATGCACTTTCCTCTTTCATTTGACCTCCCAAATACATCACTTTACACTTGTCCGGATTAAATTCCATTATTTCTCTGCCTAACTTTTCAACTGATCCATATCCTGCTATATCCTTCTGACAGCCTTCTTTTCTCTCCACTATTCAGTAATTTTCACGTTGTCTGCAAACTTACTCATCAAACTATCTATATTTTCATCTGAATTATTTATATATATTACAAACAACATAGGTCCCAACATTGGTCTTTGTGGAACATCACTGGTCACAGACCTCCAGACAGAAAAGCAGCCTTCTACAACTCTGCCTTCTATGACCAAGCCAATTTTTGTATCCAACTTACCAACTCACTGTTGATCTTTCAAAAATCATAATAAATCTCATCAAATGCACTACTATTGTGTAAGTACTGAGCTACCACTTCAAAAAACTCAATAAAGTTCATCAGCAAATTTTTCACTTTAAGATCCAAGCTGTTTAGTCATTGCAATATTTTTCATTTATTCTCTTTGCTCCTTTTACAGAGGTTCCGTTATTGTTCATAGCATTCATGTTCAGCTGATTGGTTTATAATTCCTTGAACATTATCGGTCCCCCTTGCTTAAGCATCTTCAGTAGGCACAATACACTTTTCTAATTAAGTTTTAGATCTCTATATAGTAAAACTCCAGCTATTACTTAGATGGTTTTGCAAAATGTTAATGTAATTCCCCCACACCAAATGCTTTACTCCTTTTGAATTTGATCAGTTTCATCAAGACATCCTCTTTTTTTGCTATTAATGCACTTATCGAATTTCCAACCTCATCATTCAATGTCATATCTAAATGCCCCATCTCCCTGGTAAATACTGGTGTAAATGTGTCCTGTGCTGATGTTGTTCCTATATTGAAGTGCTGGTTCTAGGAACTGATAGATGTCGTCTCTGCATGTGATGCATCCTTTCAGACATTGCTCCCAACTGAGGTCAATTCAGCTCAAATCTGGTAATAAGCATGCTGCCTGAGGACACTGGTAGTTGCTGGTGGTCATCATGAATTTACTCTTCTCTACTGATGGTCCTTCTCTTTCTGGAAAACATGAGATTTTACTGATGTGACAATGCTGCACAAGCTGAGTCATTCTTTACATTGAAGGCTGTGTTGCTCCAAGATTGAAATATTAAAAATAATAGAATTTGCCTTCATACAGTTCTGTTGAGGATCTCGGAACTTTACAATCAAAGATGTACTTTTGAAATGTAGTCACGGTTGGAATTCAAGGAAACTTGGCAGCCAATGTGTGCACAGCAATTTCCCAAAAAGAACAAAGAGATGATTAGCTAGATAATCTTTTAGTGAGCAGACAGAAAAATCTCTTCTGCTTTTTAAAAAGGAGACAAAACCCAATTTAATGGTTAATAACAGTGGAATCTTGTTTAGCATCTGGAAAATATGAACAAGCTGTCCTGAATTCTGCAAGAAAAATTGGCAGGAAAGAGCAGTGAGAAATATTGGGTAAAGCAATGAATCCCTCTAGGATAGAAGGAAATTATGGTAAATTGTTGTGAGAGACTCAGATATTTTCAATGTCTTGAGAAATAAACAAGGCAGTGAACTCCAGTGAGACACTGGGAATGCCACAACAAATCAAGATAAACAAGGAACTTATAGTGAAATGTTGAGAGAAATGAATTAGAGGGAAGAGAAATTCTGCTCAAACACTGGGTAAAATGTCAATGTGCGACATTATAATGATTACAGTTGAATAATCATTTATCATTATTATATTGTTAAAAAAGGCTCAAAATCTATAATTAACTAACATCATCATACTAAGATGACACTATAGATGTATTTGTGATTATTCTCTAAAATATGGTTTTAAAGTAATGATGATCAGACTTATTACATATATATATCTTTATATTTGGTTAATGTTGTACCTATATACATCCTCTATTAAGTATTAATCAACATTCTGAAAATTCCCTGTTGCAGTTGTTCATTGTCAAAAGGCACCAACTTGCTCTCTTATGAACGCTCCCTTTTTATGTTTGACAATTGGATGGAAGGAAAACAGCAACTTACTTATATCCCCTACATTTTTATTAGTTGTGCTTACTAATTCAAAATTAATTTGAACTTGCAAATATAATCATAATTCAATGTATTGTTTTCAACATATTTCTTGCCAAATTTGTACAATTGAACTAAATATGTCTGAAACACTGAAAAGTATATAAAAAAAGCCATGCCATGCACACACACAGACAACTTAATAAAACATGTCAAAGTATTTTCTTTTCTTATAAGTTTCATTACTTGAAGAAGTGATTATTTGCAGCCTTTATGCTATTTATGTATTTTATTTCATTGGCTATTGCATCTTTGGTACTCATGCTCTATTACTACACTATTTTCAAACCAGAAAATATAAAGAAAAACATGTTGCTAAATGAATCTTACAATATCTTTGAATCTGATACAAATGGATACAATAAATTTCTGAATATTTAACAGCTTGACTCATTCTAAATTAACGTTCAGTGACCTTTTTCACATCTGGGATCGAACATAGCTTGATTACTTTGGATACTTCAACATCTATACCTCTTTCCTAATCTATTTCTGGAGAGAGAAGAGTTAACAAATAACCGTCAATCTTTCCCCTCCCCTCCCCCTTTACAATACGTGTATTCAGATTTACATTGTAAAAGCATCCCTTCATTTTTTATTACACAAAAATAAGGTTCTTGATTGAAAAGAGGCCCAGATAAAGGGGGGGGGGGGGTGGTGGAAAGCAAAACCTATTGCTGGCTTGTGATGATAACACATTAGTAAACATAATAAAGACAGTGACCTTTCCAATGCAGTGAAGAGATGAACCACTGTCTAATTCTTTCAGATACAAAAGGCAGACTCCTACTTGAAGGAACAGTGCAGCCAAAATAATCTCCAGGGATTTTCAGGGTTGAAAACAGAGGGTCAATTTTGATTCTGGCGAAATAAATTACCTATTATAGAAATCTATTCACATAGAGGGGCTCATTTTTACTTCTCCCTATACATCAATTTCTTTTTCAAGGCAGCAGCTGGATAAACCTGTGAATAATATTCAGAATACAAATGTGTAAATCAGCAGATGTTTGAGAAGGCTATGTCTTTTTGGTTTTAATTTGAGGTGTTTTAATCTTTTATACATTTAAAACTTCTTCAAACAATTCATTCTGAGTTTGATGGCAGCCTGTGTGTTGCATTTTCAGAATAATTCAATTAGTGAGTTGTACTTTTAAACAGCGCCTGGATAGCCAGAACTTTGCAAATGTAGATGGTACACTCAATAATCTTTGGTTAAACAAGTCACATCACTGCAGTCAATCAATGTAGAACTCTATGCTGGTGGACAAAGCTCAAATATCAACTCAACAAGTCATGAATTAGAAAGCTGCCATTTATTGCAAAACACCATCAGATTCACCTGCATGTGAGAGTGGAGGGGAATCTACCATTTGTTTCCCAAATTGGATAACACCTGACCTCTTATCACCCCATTTGTGGTTGACTCTTAATGTCCTCTGAAGTATTATAGACTTAATTCCGACAATCTTTCCAATACTTTAAAAGAACAACTGCCTAATAAGACACCAAGAATACTGTTTAATAGATATATCAGCAATGAGAAGACATCTAATAAAAATAAGGTTCTTGTTTTTCTCATTTAGTTTTGTTGACATGACAGACCAACAACCTTGTCCCTGAATATGATTCACAAAGTGGTAACCTATTTGAAATGATTTTTTTTAACAAGTCACCTAGGCCCTCAGTTTAATATCTCATCCAAAAGATGGCATCCCCAACACTGCAATGCTCCCTTAATACTGCAAAAGAGCATTAGCCTCAATTTTGATGTGCTCAAGGCCTGGAGTAGACTATGGTTCAGAGCTGAGATTGCTATAAACTGAATTACAGGAATTAAAGCTGGGGAACAGTGCCCAAAGTCAGAGGTATCCCATAGTCTTGGCAAGTGATAAGTTGACATATCCATACACACAGAGTCATATTTTCAGTCAACATCATAGATTTATCCATCATCATCCCTGGGTATGCCTTGACGCACACGCAAGATAGACTCACAATAGATCAATGGTGAAAGGACAGCTCATGCATAATTACTGCAAGTCTAGGAAGTCTATGGTTTCAAGTTAAAAAAAATCAGGCTTTCCCCGCTACATTGCAGTAGAATTCATGAATGGAACACTATTAATTTGATTTGATTTGATTTATTATTATTGTCACATGTACAAAGACACAATGAAAAGTATTGTTTTGGGTGCTATCCAGGCAAATCATACTTCACGTAAGTATATCAGGGTAACACTACAGAATGCAAAATGTAGTGTTACAGCCACAGAGAAAGTGCAGAGAAAGATTAATTTTAATATATGATAGGTCCATTCATTAGTATAATAATATTGAGGAATAGGTGGTTCATTAATCTTTTGGTATGTGTTTTCAAACCTTTGTATCTTCTGCCTGGTGGAATAGGGTGCAAGTCAGTATAATCAGTTTGGGAGGGATCTTTGATTATGTTACCTGTTTTTCTGAGGCTGTGGGAAGTATAGATGGAGTCAATGGAAGGAAGGATGGTTTGTGTGATGAACTGGCTGCGTTCAGAACTCTCTATAATATCTTATGCAAGAGTTGTGACAAGCAATCAAACAGATGAAAAGGAGCCCTGTTTTATTCCAACTGAAGTCCTCAAGGCTCATGGGTTTTTGCTCACATTACAACACCACATAATCATCTTCCAGCTTTGAGTGGAAAAATAACTTTCCCACAACACTGCACCCTACCTTCCACTCTCCCCACTGTCCCCAGCAATGCCACAGTTGTAATTCATTCTGTGGAAAGCTCTTGAGGCATTTCCCTTTGTTGTCCATGAAATTATAGATGTTCATAGAATCTCTACAGTATGGAAACAGGCCATTTGGTCCAACAAGTCCACACTGACCCTCTGAAGAGCATCCCACCCAGACCCATCCCCCTCCTTATACCTGTAACCCTGCATTTCCCATAGCTAATGCACCTAACCTACACATCCCAGGACACTATGGGAAATTTAACATGACGAATCCACCTAACCTGCACATTCTGATATGAATTTCTCCTAAACTGCATGTGACAGTTGAGAAAATCCTGCCAGATAACCACTGTGGCTTTAAACTTTCCTTTGAAACCTCTGACCTAGTCTTTGTTGCCAGACAAATCAAAGAAAAATATCAACAACCAATACCAGGAACTCTTCAGTGAAGTCACTGATCTGACTAAGGCATGTGACTCAATAAAGTGCAAGGCTGAGTTATCCCAGCTATGACAGGGGCCAGCATTCAAACATAAGAAACAAAGCTGAAGTTTTCATGTGCCTATACGGTAAGAATACCACTGCTGCCTCACAATGCCAGGGATCCACGTTTGGCTCCACCTTTTGATAACTGTCTGTGTGGAGTTTGCACTTTCTCCCCACGTCTGTATGGGCATCCTCCGGGTGTTCCAGTTTCCTCTCACTGTCCAAAGATGTGCACGTTAGGTGAATTGGCAGTGTTAATTTGCCCCATAGTGTTCAGGGATGTGCAGGGTTACAGGGATAGGATAGGATACAGGGTAGGTCTGGGTGCAATGCTCTTTGGAAGATTGATGTGGACTTGTTGGGCAGAATGGCCTACTTCGACACTATAGGGATTCTATGAATGATCATACTTGGATATCTAGTGAGGTTTTAAAGTCTAGCCAATTCAGTGCAGATAATATTATCGTGATTTGCCCTCAGTAAAGTTAACATTCTGCCAGTGTTATTGCGATAGCAATGAAGGCCTGAGACTAGGACCAGCCTGCCTAGCCTGTCTCCAACACAAGCTGTTTCTGTGAAATTAGAACACTGGGATTTATTTGCTAGACTTATCTGAACAAGCTAATCAAGTCAATTACTGGTCTATTAACCTCCTAGTAATTATCAGTAAAGTGGGATGGAGTCATCAATAGCTCCATTAAGTAACATGAACAACCTGCCAAGCTTATTACAATTTTGGTTTATTTATTGACAAAAGCAGATACCATACCACATAAAGGCCAAGCAATGCATAAATCCAACTAAATCCAACTAGCTGGCTATCTGACAAAGGAACAATGCTCTGAAAGCTTTTACTTCCAAATAAACCTGGTGGACTATAATCTGGTGTTGTGTGATTTTTAACTTTAACAAACCAGGCACCAGAACAGCATGGTTACAGGACGGTGATCTGAGTGGGCATTTGATGATAAGTAGTTCACTTTGGCCCTTGATGTCCTTCTGCTGTTGACAATGTTAAAAGTCAAGAACATAATGGAACATCCACTACTTTTCCAGATGATTTAATATGAAAGAAATTTCAACATAATGTCTGATATTTTATGCTGCTTGGTTGCACCACCACATTGTAACTTCAGTAGGCACATCTATTGTATACTTATCTATAGGAAACAGTGCAGCAACTTAGTATGCTTATTTTGCTGGTGCCTCCCAGATTTGTGACATTTCCCATCAAAGCAACTGTATCATCAGAACATGATCGGCCACAAGTTTTCCTTGAAGTCTTAGATGATCAAACTAGTCTCTCATCCTGACTGGGTCAAACTCCTGAAGCTCCTTATCTACCATCATCACAGGGAATGAAACTGTTCAAAGAAGACGTGCACTTCCCCCAGCATCATCCTACATTCTGAAAACAAACTAAGAAACGTGTATGAAAGTTCTGAGATCTTCATGTCAGATCAAATACATATATATTTCCGGATCAAATTGTTCCAGGCATGTGGAATGAAACTTCCTATTTTTTTAAAGCTTACTTTTTGCGGTAAAATATAATTCAAATGAATTTGCTCCCGGTTGACAAAAATGGTGTTCTTGTTTTTAATGACTATTCTATCATCTCCTAAAGAAATTGGTTACCAAAGTCTTTCATGAGGTCTATAACATTTAGCAATGTCTTAAAATTGGGTAGGACTTGTATCTGACAGATTTGCAAAATGGACAGAGGTAAGGTGATTTTATTTTCACTGAGGGTTGTGCATTTTTGGAACTCTGTCTCAGAAGGCAGTGGAAATGTGTCATTAAATATTTTTAAGGCAGATGTAAACAGACTTTTGCTAGTTAAGGGAATTGAAGGTCATCGGGGTAGATGGGAATGTGGAATTTGAAAGATAATCTATCAGAAATGATCTTACGGAATGGTAGGTCAAATGGTCCACTTCTGTTCCTATTTTGTATGTTTATATGCTTGTGTTAGCATCTATGTCTCATAGTAATTTTCACTTACAATAGGAAGAACTAAATAGGATTTTTGAAACGCTTTAGGAGTGAATAATATTTTGGTTGCCGAATTCATCTTTGTACAGGGAAATTTAATTTCACAATTCATAAGGGCTTGTATATTGCCCTTATTTTACTTGATAATATTTGATTATAGAAATGTATCCATTTGATTCACTGAAATATTTATTGAATATAGCAAGGACACACTATTCATAAGCTACAAAGGACATCAGCAGCTAAAAACATCAAGTGCATTCAAAGCAATGTTATTGCACATTAATTTGCGATAAACATAGATGATTTAACTTATTTCACTTCATCCAATGAATGACAGGATTTCTCTGTACATCAATGGATCCATCTTGCTACATACTTGACTGCAGGGAAACTAAACTGTCTTCCTTACATTTTCCTTCAGGCTGGAAAATGTCATTTTATTATCAGTGGAACAAGAGATTTGTTACAACCAGTTGTTCTGTTATTGTTCAAAGAAGCATGTTCACCATGGGGAGATTTTTAAAAGAAAGGTGCAGAACTCATGCAACACATTTTTCCACCTTTAGCAAGTGTAAAAATATCTGTAAACTGCGGTGGAATGGCTCATTACCCCAAAATATTGACTCTAATTAAAGGAGGTAAAAACAATGACTGACAGATGCTGGAAACCAGATTCTGGATCAATGGTGCTGAACGAGCACAGCAGTTCAGGCAGCATCCAAAGTGCAGCGAAATCGACGTTAGGGCTTTTGCCCGAAATGTCGATTTCGCTGCACTTTGGATGCTGCCTGAACTGCTGTGCTCTTCCTGCACCACTGATCCAGAATCTAATTAAAGGAGTTTGGCTGTATCAGCCTGAGCTGTTTATGGACCCTACCTATTTAACCCAATGGAATGTCAATAAACATTCTAAAAATATATTCGAAAAATGCCACTGGGAGGAGTTAAGACAATGACTGGCAGCTATAACTTCCTGTGCACGAGTACGTAGTGACAAACAAAATTTAATGGTCTTACCAGAATCGAGTGATGGAATCTGTGCTTTCAATGTTTGAACTTTCTGAGGTGGATCCTAACTAAAACTGCAAACTGAAAAGGGAAATAGATAAGGAAACTAGGAAAGGAGATTGATCCCCTAATCTCTAAAGAAGCTAAAACTGAAAATGAGATTTGGAACTCAAAACTTCTGAGTAGAGTGAAACCAGTCGAAACTATACAAAGAGATGCAGAAGGTCAGCAGTGACACTGAAATGAGAGTAATGCATTATCTTTCTTGAGTTGCACTTCTCCATGGGCCAAAACATAAATTTGATTTCTATAAGCCAGTTCCTGATATGGCCAGTTTTACACAAACTGACAAAATAAAGTTACAAAATTGGTTAACACAAATAAAAATGCTCCTTGAAGAGATGCCTCAAACCACACCAGCAATACTGACCTTTTAGAAATGTTGAGTTCGTCAGATGATCCTATAAACTCCATAGGGGACTGCTGGTAGATACTAGCAAGTGCCATCCTGCTAAAATATTGAGATTGTTGCCCATGGAATTTTAAACAACCATATCCTTGTAATGTTTCAAAATTTTGCTCTAGTAGCATTTTCTCTTCGTCGCCAAATTCCTCCTAATGTCTCGTGCTCTCAGGAACAGGCTCTCTTCCACATGCTATTCCGCTCCGCACCCAGTCACCCCTAAGTACCGTGCTCACTTCTCCCATTGACAACATTCATGAGAAACCACCATGCATGGAGGGACTGCCTAGCTTTCCTACCATCTTATCTATATCACAAACCAACTTCTTTTTCACTGAATATTAATTGAAAGTATTCACCCTGATGATCAGATAGCCCTTTGGCCTTAAATTTCCATCTTCCGAGTATTTCTCAAGAGATCATGTAGCCATTTATGACGATGTCAGATCCTCTCCTCAGTGCAACTGAACTGACGTCAAAAATACTGTATTGCAACACTGCCCCCCACCCACTACATGCTCCTCACCAGAAAGGAGGAGATGCATATATTCATGTAACCATCAGATAGATGAAAGGTGCAGTCATGAGGACAAAATGTGTTTACCAGCCTCCAGGATATTGATGAATACAGCTTCATATCTCCAAGTGAAGCTATGCACCTAATTGAATTCCCAGTTCTCTATGTGAAATTGGAATGTTTGTTTTAGGTGGGAAAAACAATTTATCTACTGCTATTTTGCATTTACCATTAAGGAGTGAGATTATAATCATTTATGTTGCAGACAACCTTCAGTGTATTTTTATAGAATCCTTACAGCCCATCGAGTCTGCACTAACCCTCTGAAAGCACCCCACCCAGACATACTGCTGTAACCCCACATTTGCCATAGCCAATTCATTTAACCTGCACATATTTGGATTGTGGGAAGAAGGGACCCATGCAGACACAGAGAGAACAAGCAAACTCCACACAGTCACCTGAAGCCAGAATTGAACCTGATTCTCTCATACTGTGAGGCAGCAGTGCTAACTACCAAGCCACTATACCACCTATTCTGTGTGATTCTGTTATTTCTTTCTGGTTGAGAACATTCCACTAACTTAATACTGGCTTCAGATTAATTTCTGCACAGCAAGTTGTGCTAGTGGTAGATTATGTTACATAGTTGGCTGCATCTTGCTGCAAGTTCCACTGAGTTAAACAAGAGCAATTAATTTTAATGCTTTCAGATTATGGGTAGGAATGCTGCTTTTCTCATAATGAAGCATCTAAAATCATTCCCTAAAGTTCAACTACATTGTGGAGAACAATTGCCATGCAGCTTTAAAATGTGGTTTTATGTTGGACTGAAGTCAAACTAAATGCATTACAAAGGCAAGCTAGTGTGGCAGTTACTGCAAGAAATTAACTTGCACCCCTTTTTGTTTTGTGCTTTTAGGAATCAGATTGCTGAATTGAGTTATCCTGACATAAATGTTAACACAAATTGTTTTGCATCATTGTGGAAATGGCAACATACAAACACTTGCAGTTCATAAAAAGAAGGGAATCCTAGGATATGTTTCCTACAGAATTCTAGATGTTCAACAGCTTAACAATGTAACATCAAACTGAATACAATTTTCTTTTTTTCTTTTTTGTCAGTCAGGTAGCTAATCTATAAATTCTCTAAGTTTTTATTATCAGTAGCTTTTGGGATTTTAAGGCTTGAGGGTGACCTCACTTGGAAAACAGTTGGAGCAATGTAAAGATGGCTGGTAATACAGAAACCACACAGCTAATGAAAACACAGGACAGTCATTAGTTAGCCTGGAATTATTGGCTAGGACTTTCAGTGTTCCCAACCCAATAACCTGACAATGGGAGTACAAGGTGTTTTAATAATGTCACTGGACTAGTAATCCAGAATCCCAATCCCATGGAAGATGGTGAAGTTTTAGCACAATAAAATCTGAAAGTAAAAGCTAGCCTAATGGTGTTCATATCAACTCGTGTAGTTCATTAATGTCTTGTAAAAAAGATGTCTGCTATTCTTACCTAGCATTGCTTATGTGTGACTCCAGACTCACAGCAATGTGTTTGACTCTTAATTGCTCTCTAGGCAATCATTGATGGGTAACAAATGCTGGCCTAGCCAGTCATGCCCACATCTCATGAATGAATAAAATATGTTGGTTATCACAGTAGCCAAGTGGTTTAAATCAGGTGACATTCCTGTTACACACCCACCTCTACTCCAGGGTAAGGGACCTCCTGTTCAGATGCCCTCTTTCCATTGAAGAGCATTCCAGCAGATGGGACGTCTTTCTTGTTTGAAACACCCATTTATATGAACTTGAACCTGCTCACCTTTATCCCCAGCCCCATAAATATTAGATAACTATGACAAATGTGGTCATATTCTTTGCTCTCTACCCCCAACACACCCCAAGCACACATAACAAGGCTAGGATGCTCCTGTCCATGGATAAACCCCCTCCTGCATTACCCAGTTCCCACCCATGCTTCATCATACCCCACCTTGGGCCCCACATCACCCTCAGCCTTTTAGTTTATGGACTGACTCCCATCAGTGAGCTCTCCCTACATACAAAATGTCCATGCAGCAGGTTTTCAACATTCATTGCTGATACTGCTAGAAAAACAAGTGTCTACCAGCTAAGCATCATGCAAGTGGATTGGAAAGATGCAATGAGGATCCTGACGGGTTGATAATTATTTAATGCTAAACTCCATGGACATACTCCATATATAGCTGGTGCCAATGGATTGTGCCTGAGTTGCTGTTTCTTGGTGACCGACATGGAGGCTCTTCACAGTCACCAGTGAACTGAAGTTGCCAGGTTCCCACTTTGACATTCATGTCGAAAATTCCCAGCATCTAATTTGCTCACTCCAAGGTCCTGTACAGCCGTAGGAATACTACTTCATTGCTCCTATTCTCAAATCCTATCAGTAAAAGTCAACATACAATTTTCCTGTCCTAACTGCTTCCTGTACCTGCATGCTTGCTTTCAGTGCATGTATACAAGGAACTGCAATTCCTTTGTACATCTATATTTCCCAACTTATTACCATTTAATACTTTGCTACTCTGTTTCACTTATCAAAGTGAACAACTTCACATTTGTCCACATTAGGCAACACCTGTCATCTATTTGTTGACTCACTTAATTTATGTAAATTTCTCTGAAAATTCTTAACATCATCCTCACCATTCACAATACCACCCTAGCTTTGTGGTACCAACAAACTTATAAATACTACCCTCAATTTATTATGCAAATCCTTGATATAGCTGGAAATAGCTGGGGCACAAGTACGAAGTTCTATAGCATCCTACTAGGACCTTTCTCATCAATGTCTACTCCAAAAAGACATTTATTCCTATGCTATTTCCTGTCTATTAATCAATTCTCAATCCATGCCAGTATCTTATCCCCAATTCCATTTGTTTTAATTTTGCACATTAACCTCATAAGTGAGACTTCTTCAAAAACTTTCTGAAAATTCAAATATACCATATCTACTGGTTCTCCCTTATCATGTGTTCATTACATTGCCAAAACAGTGTATTAATATGATTTTCCTTTCATAAACCCATGTTGAGCTTGTCTAATCCTACTGATATTTTCTTAGTGCCCTGCAAATACACCAATTATTGTAGATGCAAGCATTTTCTCACTACTTACATGAGGCTCTATGATCTGTAAATCTGTCTCTCCCACACCCCTTTTTTTGAATAGTGTGATAACAATTGCCACTGACTAATCTGTGAGGTCTGTTCCAGAATCTATAGAATTTTGGAAGTTGATAATCAATGCATCCTCTATTTTAATGCTCCATTATTTTAAACCCTGGGATGTTGATTATCAGGCCGTGCAGATTTATCAACATTCAGTCCAATTAATTTCCCTAGCCTTTTTGTTTTTACTGATGTTAATTTCCATCATTTCCAAATTCTCATGAGACCCTTGTTTCCTTCACATTTATGGGAAGTTACTTGTGCTTCTTCCATGAAGACACACTTAAAAACATTTCTATGCTATTTCCACTTCTGATTGATATGTCAGTTAAAAAAACAACCTACGAATACAATAACACCATTATTGTAAGCATTTCTAATTTCTTATTTAATGTAATTCCCTACCTCACAACTTGAGTTTGGATGCCAAAAGAAACAATGATTTCCATTCCTTGTTGCTTCATGGATCCAACCAAACTGATTCTATGCCAAGATTTTCTGAACTTTCTCACTTTGTACTCTTTTAACCCTTCACCAACAACACCAGCCCACCCTTTTTCCTTTCTGCTTCTTAAATATTGAATGTCCTTGGACAGTTGGTTCCTAACCTTGGACACCTGCAAACATTTCTCTGTAATCACATCATAACATACTGGTTGCAAGTGCTTGCCCTGCTAATTTGCTACATTATTGCAAATGCTCTTTTTATTGGATTAATTTACTTTTAGATTTGTCATTTTAACATTTTTATACATCCAATTTCTACTTTGGCCTTTTTTGTTACTGGACCTTGATTCCTGTGCTTCGGCTTTGCTTTCTATTTTTCTACCTTCTATTGCAATCTTTGTTTCGCTTTCTTGAGTCTTTTCACCCAAGTTCCCATCCACCCTGCCACTCTAGTTTAAATCCTCACCCACAGTACGAGCAAATGCTCCTATGAGGATGTTAGTTTTAATCCTGTTGGAGCGAAAGCCATCGAGCTTGTAAAAGGTCACATCTTTCTCAGAATCAGACCTAATGCCTCAGCAATCTGAATCCCTCCCTCATACCTTAACCTTCCGGCCACACTTTCATCCAGCGTATTTGCTTAGTCTTGATCTCAAGTAATCGTGACATTACAATTCTTGAGCTTTTTAATTTATTTCCTTGTGCACTGTATTCCAATTACAGGATCTGATCTCTCTTTTTATCTCTTTTTATTGGTGCTCACATAGACCACATCCTCTGCCTGTTCACCCTCCCCTTCAGAACGTTCTGAAGCTGGTCAGTGACATCCTTGAACCTGACACCAAGGAGGCAGCAGACCATCCCAACCTCACATCAATGATCACAGAAAGGTCTATCTGTTTCCTTTGTGATAGAAGTCTTTTCCCCAGAGTAGGGGAGTCCAAAACTAGAGGGTATAGGTTTAAGATGAGAGGGGAATGATTTAAAAGGGACCTAAGGGGCAACATATTTACACAGAAGGTGGTGGGTGTATGGAATTAACTGCCAGAAGAAGTGGTGGAGGCTGGTACAATTACAACATTTAAAAGGTACCTGTTTAGAAATAGTTTTGACAGATATGGACCAAATGCTGCCAAATGTGATTAGATTAAGTTAGGATATCTGGTTGGCATGGATGAGTTGGAACGAAGGCTCTTTGTCCGTGCTATACATCTGTTTGACTCAGTTACTCTAAGTAATTGGCACTATTGCTTAACCTTTATCTCTCTTTATCTCTCTCCCCACCGCCACTATTGTGATTGGGCCACTCGTGGTAGTGCAAAATTGGCTTTTATTACATTCCACTAAAAAACGAAAAACAGAGTTGGACACAGGGACTCCTGCATTAACTACCTAGTGCCTTTATACTGTACAATGGTCACTCTCTCTCCCTTTCTGCCTGAGCACTCTTTACCTCAGGTGTGGTCACCTTAGTGTGCACAGTACCCATGAAGATCTTGCTACCCAAAATCTGAAAAAGTGGTTTTAGAGTAGCTGGTAACATTTCTAACATATGTAGTCACCTTGGAGACTGGAAATGTCTCACACTACCAGGAAAACCATTCCATGTGGCTGAACTGACCTTCCATGATTTAAATTACTCTCTATATATTTACCTCTAAAGACCATTACCTTAATTCCTTATCTTGCTTTTTATCCTTTAAACCCTACATAATCTGTGCTAAAGACCAATAGCGGCTGCTCAACAATAAATCAGCTCATAACTTTCTTGTTATGTCATGATTGGATTTCTTTCCCTCACACTCAGATCAGCTGCTGAATGGAGTCCTGTTCTGCTCAGCAGTTCCTTTCTCCAGTTACTGGCTAAGTGAAGGATCTAAACTTTAGTGTGGACTTGTAGCTACCTCTCTGCCATCATGTTACATACAGTTCTGATTCTGTTCAAATGTTTCTCAACCTAACTGCAAGAACATTAGCGATGACCTCAGAGGCAATCTGCAATGACCCCATAGTGGAGAAGTCACCTGTCACTGGCAGTGTGCGACCTATGGTGAAGGTTAGCTGTAGGTCAAGATGCAGAATGTAGCCTGACAATTAATGGCTTCATTTGCAAGTTGCATTCTCTATAAGCATCAGTACTTAGTCAACTGGTGATAACAGGACAGGATCTGTATATGTCGAAGTGAGTTTATCTGTATGCATCCTTTTTTTCCCTTTCTCTACTTGAGTTCTATTGCTTGGAAGATGTCATGCTGCCAGTGGGAGACTAATAATGGAGAAGAATGTTATGCATGTGATGGCTTGCAGGCTTCAATTCATTAATATGTAAATCCCAGAACTCTTCTGGGATTTCTGAGATAACTTTAGGTTTTATATTAAAAAAAACCTTATCTCAGACAATGCATTAAAGGTGTGAGGTTAGAATCTGTCTGTATTCCAGCCTTGAGTCAGACTGGTTCTATTTCCAAAGTAGGAATTTATGAAAAGTCACATGGACTGACTGCCTACAGATTATGCGCTTTTTGAATAAAAATATAAATCTGCACATGCAAAATCACCCAATAAACTAGAAATATTTCCAAGTCAGGATGGTGAGTGGCTTGTAGGTGATCTTGCAGGTGGTACTGTTTTCGGGTATCTACTACCCTTGACCTTCCAGATGGTGGTGGCTGTAGCCCTGGAAGGTGCTGTCTAAGCAAACTTAGTAAATTTATGTAGTGCATCTTGTAGATAGCATACACTACTGCTACTGAGTGTCAGTGGAGGAAGGACTGGAATATATGTGGTTATGATCCTAAGCAAGTGCGCTTCTTTGTCATGAATGGTTCAAGCTTCTAGAGGGTTTTGGAGCTACACTGTTGACTGTTACTTGGTACTTGTCAGTTCAAACCTCGATACTGTCAAGGTCTTGATACAATTAAGCTCATGGCGGATAAAAGCTCAGGATGTTGGTAAAGAGGAGTTAGTGAAGGTAAGATTGATAGTGGTAGCGATAGGGTTGATTCAATACTTGTCAATGCTTCAGAGCTGAATCTGCTGGATATGATACAGTGATTGACACACAGTTAAGAGTAGGTAGGATACAGGCATTTGTTTACAATCAGAATTGGTCTAGCCAGTGGCTGAAGTGGAGAATGCAACTATTGGCTTAAGCATAGAGTTTTAAATGACAAGCACTCATGACAGATTAGACCTGTAAAATTTAGCTCTAAGAAGCTTTATCTCAAACCCCACATGACAAGCAGGAACATGCTCTACAAATAATTTCACATGAAATTGCAGTTGCTATATAAATAAACATATTTATAAAATTAAGTGTCACACCTGCTTATTCTACTCTATATTTATCAATGTTTCTGAATTTAAACTACGGTGACCTACTTTACTCAAAATACTGCTCATTGTTTTTGTCAATTGCTCATTCATACTTAAAATACTTGGGTAAATGATCTATCCGTAATTGTGAATTGAAAATAATTTTAAGTCAAGAGGAATAGTAATATACAAGGTAATGAGTGTGTGAGCTACAGAACATGAATGTAAGCGATGTCAACTGAAATGACATTGCCAGCTGACCTGCGTGCAGGAGAATAATTTTACTATTAGCACAAAGGAGTGGGAAATAATTATAAGGTGTAAAACGTTTTGAAGTAAATCACTGATCATGCTGATTGTGCCTGAAGGAATAAAATGAATCCTTTTTGTGATGATAATGACCATGATTAATTTCACTTTACATTATCTGAGGTTAGTGTCATCTGCTTGCAATGCTCAGTAGATGACCTGTCTCTTTTGCATGGTGGGAATGTTTTGATCCAATCATGAAACCAATGGCAATTTTATTAGATACTGCGGTAAGTAGCCTTGTGTTTCGCATACCCTGAGACTTAGTGTAGTAGTAGAGGATAACAGGGAACACAACAGTTTTTATTAGCGTGATGTAAAAACTATAAAAGTTAATGACTGTTTAGGTGCACTAACAATAATGTGCTCATTAAACTGTCTAAGCAGTCTTCCACATACACTTGGTTAATTCACAGATCTCCTGTGCCATTGCTCTTATTGAATTAGAGGGCTTGCTATTTCATAATAATGGCATGAACACACCATGCAATATATAATAGATTATAGTATAATTTATATTGACCATTTACAAATGCTAAATCTAGGCATGGAACCTGTTAGTTGCTCATCTCCAGAAACTGGTCAGCACATTCCTTCTCTATTCTTCTCTTTTCAATAAAGTTAATCCCGCACAAAAGGTACATATTAATAAAATTTACCTTATAATATCTGCCTTTGTGTTCTCTTATGTTGAGTATTGTCTTTCTTCAGTATAGTTGCCATGTTGTTGTGAAAACTGTCATTCTTTCTAGCTTTTCTCCCATCTACTCTCTTTCTTTCCTTTGTCTGATACATTCCTAAAGTCCTGGTATGCCGCTTCCTCACTGGTGAACAGAGTATCTACATTTCATGGTAAGCAGAAAGTAAAATAGACTGGATTGGAAATGATAGTAAAAGAAAACAATCAGAGAGATAGCTATCCACTGAGAGAGGTGTCAACAAAAGGGAGATCATGAGAGGCAGAATAAGAAGCTAAAAGTTAGGACAGAATGCACGCATAATGGGGAGATGAATTGTTTGTCTGGGCAGTGATTATGTGGAAGTGTTTCGGGGAATACTGGCTTTGAGGAATTCAAGGGCACATTAACACAGTACACAAAAAACTGGGACCAATGGAGGCTGAAGAGTGGCACTGTGGGAGGAGGTGGGTAGGCTGGCATATGGGAGCACTAAGGATAAATTAACTAGAAAGAAATCACGTTGAGGAAATAGTGCATGATTAACACCAAGTGAGAAATGGGTGTGGAAGGACTGAATATTTGAAACTGGAACTTTGGAAGTGGAAGCTGTCCAAGCGCACAACTGAGCACTGAGAATAAACTCTGCTTGAGTAGCAGGTCAAAGAATTCAAACCTTAAGAATGTTAATAAATGCAAACATTTTACCAGATTCAGGAAACAGGTGGCAGCTATTTTTACAAATATGTGAATATTTAATTGTTAGACTGACAGCAAGATATCATTGCCTTAGTTGTTGGCATACATAAATCTTATGTTAGCAAATGTGAAAGAAAAAATAAGTAAGGGAGAATTTCAACAAAGAGGGAGAGGGATTGGAACCCTATAGCTGACATCAGTAATAATAAAATAACTGAGAGGTGAACTTGAAATGAATTTCCAAATTTGAATAGTTCAAATTTATAACATTACTCCTTGTCTATTTTTATGTGTGACTCAGTGGTTAGCACTGCTGTCTCACAATACCAGGGTCTCGGGTTCTATTCCACCCTCTGGCATTCTCTTTGTGTCTGCGTAGGTTTCATCTGGTTTCCTCCCACAGCCCTAAAATGTGCAGGTTAGGTGGATTGGCCATGTTAAATTGCCATAGTGTCAAGGGATATGCAGACTAGATGGTTAGCCATAAGAAAATGCAGTCTGGATGGGATGCTCTTTCGATGGTTGGTATGGTCTGCTTTTACACTGTAGGAAATTTATGGTTCTAAAAATTATTGTGCATTGCAATGAGTAAAATTTACTTTATTTTCTTATACCAGTTTTAAACTAATATGTGATTCTTAATCTTTAGACAACTTCTGGAGACAAATAGAAAGAAATGGTTGGCATTGGATTTTGTTTTCAAGGACAAATTTACACTCAAGGACTGGCTTTTGGCAATCAAAGTGGGGTACTCAAATGGGAATCTTCTTGATTCACTGAACACAACATGTCCTGAATTGTGCAATTTTCAGCCCAAGTAGCAGGGTTGCATCAGGTCTCCCAACCCCTGATGCATTGTGTAGGTTGAGATGGGGGAGTGTGCATGTTGGTTGGAAGGCCTGCCTCAATTTGCTGGGAATTTCTCTTGCTGTTTTGGAAGGTACTCAGCTTTCTAGCCTTCATAACTCCACCTCTCACTTCCCACCACAATTTTTCACACCTACCACATCAACTGAATGCCAACACTTAACCCCACCTATCCACAGTACCTCATATCCTCCATGCCACATTGATAGCTCCTCACCCATTATCCATCATGAGTATACCTCAGGAGCAATGAAGATATGAAAAGAAACAAACTTTAACAGTCTAATCCAATCCTCACTCCGATACACTTGATACTGGAAAATTACCATTTATAAAATCTATTCAAAGCTTTTAAATCCCAAGTAGTTACCAACTTATAAAAATAAGCAAGCTTCTATTCAGACCCCAAATTAAGGACAATTAAACTTTTAATGTACTGTTAAAGCCTATTTATTGCCATGAACTACAATGGAAATATTACATTCTTTAGGCACACAAGTGTCTCGGCTAAAATTAAGTTGTTAGTTCCACGGTAGAGTGTCATGGCTCAAGTGATCTGGGGTGAGATGGAATCTGAACTCTTCATACCCTTCACATGCTGTAATACTGTGAGAATGTCATAGACATACCACACTGACACATCCATGAGACATACAGAACCATTATCTCTGCTAAGCTTTATTGTCTCTCTCATGTTCCCTGAACTTCGTTCATTTTTGCATATGTTAGCAGGAAACTACATAGAGGCAAAGTTATTCATTTCACTGAATATTATCTTGTAAGCATAATAACTTAGCACAGGGAGAAAATGGCCACTTGGTTCACCAGGTCTAGCATGACCTCTTACCACATTATTAACCTTTACTCCTTCATTATGAAATGTGTTTTTAAGGTGAAATATGGTGACTTCAGCTGATACATTGAGATGTACAAACAACACGTTATATAAAACAAGAAAATGCAAGAAGTGAATCAAACAAATTGCTTTGAGCATAGACTTATAATAAACCTCTATTTGGGATATTAAGTTATTTTGTTCGCTCACTGCATTCAGCACATTTTGTGAACCATACTCCAGCATAGCCATTAAGTTTACCACAAAGCAAAGGTTGGCAGAGCCATATAGTTGTAACAGTGTGTGTTACAAATTCAATTTTTTATAGGGAATATATAGCTGCTGTCTATATTGTATAGCTGCAGAAACCCAATTTTGGGGGTTCCATATAAACTCATAAAATCGTCAATTATATTTTCACGAATTAGGGCATCAGAAAATCTTAATTGAATTATAATCTCGTGAATTGTATCGGTTATCCATTTTTGTTTCGTACTTTTAAACTTTTTAAAAAGTCTCGGCATTAACCCTGACACTACCTTCTTGTCTGAGGAATGATTGCTTCTCCTAATTTCAGTTTGCATGTCGTGATACTAAAAAAACTAATATAACAGGAATAATGTGCAAAATATATACAGCACTTTGTCCCTTATATATTAAGAACATTTCATTAAGTTTCTCTATGGAGTTAAATGATGCCTTTACAAACTCTGATTGCATGAAGATATGAACAAAATACATTGCAAATGTTGACGTATTACAAAATTAATAAGTAGCTTCAAAATAATAATTAGGAGGAAAATAGCCAAGTCCATACTCATGTACTCAATTTCTCGACAATGTCAATCCAAAAATAAGACCATATCCCTTTCCTTCCTCAGCCGTCATTTCACAATTCAAATTTAGTCTAGAAATTTAGCATTAAAAATAAGTTGTGTAAATTACTAAACAACTGACTAATGAGATTACAAAACTCAGCATTGTTTGTGAAAAATTACACATCTGAAACCATATGGTAAATAATTATAAACAAATCCCATGGTTATTGATGGACACCCATCTAAAATATGTTCTCAGTATCACATTTGCTTTAAGAGTAGATGTTTCATGATTTTGTATGGTATCATAACACAACAGACAAAAATATATTGAATACTTGAATAAAAATTCATTTTTATATTATCATTAAAACTAAAACACATCACAATACATGCAGGAATTTATTCACAGTAATTCTTTGACTTTCATTCTGTGTTGATTATACTGTTCACCCAACCAACAAATAGACACTCTTTTCTTGGGATATTATGACTGAGAAAAATTGAATTTGTTTACTAATTAATTACATCCACTTTGAATTATTTTTTAGTTAATGCTTGCATTTTTAGCATGGTAAAAATCTCAAACGAACCATGTTACTTTCGAACTTTGCTGTTAAATAAATGCATGCTGAGAAAATCACACAAGCAATTTATGAAAGTAAAACAATATTTATAATCTGTAAACCATACCTTATTTTTCTCTCTTCAAAGACAGCTTTTTGCCATGCATCGCTTTGATATGCATTTAATTTTTGCTGTAACACAAAAGCATAGAATATGATTTAATGAAAACCTAGCATGTTCATTACGGGATATAAAGACAGAGTGCTACGTTTAACAAACACAAGTTACTGTGGAAGTTTGAAATCCGAAATAAAAAGAGAAAATACTCAGCAGGTCAGGTAGCATCTGTGGACAGAAACCCTGAGTTAACATTTCAGGTCAATGGCTGTACATTAGAACTGCAAGATATTAGACGTATGTAGTTTTTAAACAAATAAGCAAAGAAAAATCAGGGCAGGAAAAACTAATGATATATACCTATTGACTATTGAATATTACCTACAGAAGTAAAATCTTACACAAAACACAATGGAGTAAATAGATCAAATTTATTGAATAAAGAAATCCTTTTTGTGTGTGTAGTAAATATGGATTTATTTGCCAGAAGTGCTGAATTATTTTGATTTTCCAGTCATATATCCACATTAATATAAATTGCACGACAATACTATTCCTTGGAAAGAGGTATAAGGTGCCGACAATTTGCAAACTCAAAAAGTGTGCTATTATAGACTTCAGAATTTTAATAACTGCTCTTTGATTGAAGGAATCAGCAAAGGATAAGCAAAAAGAAACAGCAATCACTCTGCAAGGAATAAACTATTAAAGGACAAAGATAAATTTATACAGGCAATTGAAAGCAATTAGCCATGTCTGGGAAAAGGAAAAGTGGAGGCTACATGAACAAAATTGATTTAACACAAGCTTGATAAACTAGAGGCTTTATTGCCAGAAGGAGAAGGATTGCCCTGAGATGAATTGAAGGAGTTAACTGCAGGAAAACTGTCTTCAATCGGACAGTTAAAGCCAAATGTAACAAGGAATAACGAAGCTACTTCTGATATGAAGGCAAGCTGTAGACTTGCAGTAATGTGAATGAAAGGACTTTTTAAAATCAATGTAGACCAAAGCACGAAATCTTATAAGAATCGGACAGTAGAATTCTGGACTACGGATCAAATCTTGGACACAGCGAGAGGCAGACCACTGTTAGTGGGTTTTTGGCCAATGTTCCACCATTAATCAGATGATAGCCAAGTTGGGTTGTGAGGCTTAACTTGTTTACTTGAGGTTGCTACATGCAATAAAATTGAAATCATTGTTTCAGTACTTGATTGCCTGCAAGAGTTCTTAATAAGTAGCTGAATTAAAGGTAACTTATGGTAATTTAAGCACAGCACAAGGTTCATCACCGTTAATGGCTCATCATGAACAATACGATGATGAATCACAGTAGGTCAGGCAGCATCCGAGGAGCAGGGCTCCTACCTGAAAAGTCGATTTTCCTGCTCCTCGGATGCTGCACGAACGATACCATGATTTATGTAACAATGTATCACTAAAAACAGAAAAAAAAATCACTTATTATTCCCATTCAAAACATTTTGGAATTATTTTGTTTTGGGATTATCAGAAATTGCAACATAAAACAAACCCTGCAATTTTGACATATACAAAGATTTTAATGCTAATAAGCAGCTACCAAATTATACATTTCCATTTACATTAATAAGTCAAATGAGAGACAATTTGATAAAGCTTAATATAATAACTTAGATGTAAACATTTTCATTTACTCAGAACCGAACTCAATTAATGCAAAATGTGTTTTTTTTTGTTATTTAGATTAATCTAAAATATAACAACTCTGAAAATATGAATAATAAACTGCTGGAAGCTACATACAGCACTGGATATAGCAGATTTCTGTTTGAAATATTTACGACTTGGCTAAATTTACAATCCATTTCTATCTTTTAAACTGCATTTTATTTCCGGAGAAAGTTACTGGAAATGTGTATATTATATTTTATGCATTTGGATTTCATGATTTATTCTCATTTATCCTGAGGGAGACACTTCACATTATTGTTTTAATAAGCAATTATGTGTGGAAATAGATTGTGGAATATCAAGTAACGTAATTTAATCAACTGGGAAAATAAATTATGAAACAAATGTCCTTCACAAATAGTCTCAAGTAATTATTTTATGATGGCAACAACCTAAAATGCATTTGCCACCTCTGAAACCCATGACTTTTGTTTTCAGGCGGTATTTTGTCAAAACTGTCACTTGTTAACTATTTCATCAACGGCAAAGCTCGACTTTCTTGGAGGATGTATTCTTCATCTCAATCTTATTTCATGCTATGACTCAAACTGATATAAACATTATTATTACATAGCTTGTATAAAAAGTTGAAGAGTCTGCTCATGGCTGTGAGTAGATAGAGATTGATAAATTACTGATTTTTTTGTACCAACTTTGAAGTAATTATTTTATTGAAAGAAAAATTAGGTTTGAACTGATAGAGTTGCAATGATATATCTAAATTTATCAATATTGAAGATAACTATATTAGATTAGACTTACAGTGTGGAAACAGGCCCTTCGGCCCAACAAGTCCACATCGACCCGCCGAAGCGCAACCCACCCATACCCCTACATTTACCCCTTACCTAACACTACGGGCAATTTAGCTTGGCCAATTCACCTGACCCGCACATCTTTGGACTGTGGGAGGAAACCGGAGCACCCGGAGGAAACCCACGCAGACACGGGGAGAACGTGCAAACTCCACACAGTCAGTCGCCTGAGTTGGGAATTGAACCCGGGTCTACAGGCGCTGTGAGGCAGCAGTGCTAACCACTGTGCCACCGTGCCGCCCATATTCTTTAAATTAAAATTATTCCTGAAACGCACATAATCAAAACTTTTATGATACATATCAATGGATTCTTGCAAGCACAGTGAAAATGAGATTTTCAAATATAAATTCTATTTTCATGGGGAAATATATGTTTAACAAAAACTCCTTAAACTGCAACATTGATAACTAATAAAACACAGATAATCATTAAAAATGTAATTTTCAACTGTACTTACAGGTAATAATCCCAACACCTGATTATGCGATCTGCAATCTACACGGAAATGTTACTTTGCTGAGCCCTGTATTTTCTTCTTCAGGCAGGCCACAACCAGTAACCATAGAGGGAGGATTCACATAATACTTAACAGCCTAAGGAAATATTTTGAACTGCTTTCTGTCCAGTGCCGTGTTTTTATGATGAACAACTGCTGCTCCAAATCAAAATGGATAATGTCATAACGTTTTACTGCGCACTCTACAAAATAACAATAATTGAAGCAATCTGGTAAAGGTGCTTGGGAAGCAATTTAACATAATCTATGATGATTCAGTTTCTCAATGTTGTAAGTGGATTAGGGCTCCATGGAACAGTTGAACACTCTTGCCAGTCAAAGCTCAAGTATATTAGAAATCATCTCAGAATTATGCTGCTTTCAAAGTGATATCTAATTTAAATGACTGAAATGAAGACGCACCTCTTATTTGGTCATATTTTATTTACATGATTCAGATTATTCCAAAAGTATTGTCAAATATGGGCCATTCACAGGACCAAACAAAAAAATGGGGATAATGTTTAACTTAGTCAAAAATAATACATCACATGGTTTATGTACCAATGTATCACTAAAAACAGAAAATAAATTTTATCAAAATAGAATTTTATGGAACTATTTAAAGTAAACCTTATTACTGTAGATTTCAACCTGTTTGCCATATATTGATGCCTTGAAAGAAATCCCTCCAGACAACAAGGGTAGTCTTATTCACTGAGTGAACAAGTGAACTGCTGGCGTGACATCTGCTCAGTGTGAGCATGTGCTAAACAGCCGCTCATCTTTGCAAAACACCCTATATTATCTGCTTCATCCCTTGCATCAATGAACAAAACTTCCATTTGTTCATTGAAACGTTGAGGTTGACTATTGATATAGCAAGCTGTGTCTGAATGGGAAATTCAATATATATATATACCAAGCATTTTTCCTAAATTCATTCATGGGATTTGGGTGTCACTGGCAATACCAGAATTTATTGCCCATCCCTCTAAATGCCCAGAAAATAGTTAAGAATCAAATACATTGTTGTGGGTCTGGGCCCACATGTAGGCCAGATAATAACAGCAGATTTACTCCTCAGTTGGATATTAATGAATCAGATGGGTTTTCATGACAATTGATATTGGTGCATTGTCACCATTAGACTAGATTTTTAAAATAATTGGATCCACATTTTACCATCTGCTGTGGTACAATTTGAATCAATAAACCCAAGAGCATTAACCTAGGGGTTTAGATTACATGTCCAGCAACTTTACCACTATGACACCACCTCCACAAATGCACATAAACATATATTTTTGGGGCCAAGCAAATTAGGTTATTTTATACCCCAAATAGATTTATATGTCCCGACCTACAAAAAAAAACAGTTTTGTCACAAATGAAGCTGTCATTTTAACAAGGTTAGCAGTTTATTAAAGTTAATACAATCAAATGCATTATTCTGTACATTGTTTAGTGGAGAACTGCTGCCACATATTGTTAATTCCACTTTTATTAATCTGACACTGTTGTCAGATTAATAATAACATGGATAATAAAGTGTGACACTGGTGTCCATTAAAAGCTCTCATATCCTTCTGACTGAAACTGATGTATCTGTCACTTTTCTGTTCATGTCAACTATTCACATCATCACCATGAGAAGTTGGTACATCGGAAGTTTTCTATATATGTTCATAGGTCTTGTTGGATGAAAGATATGACGTAACCAGTTGCTGCCTTGTGTTCTGTTGGGATTTAACACTGCTGCTCTCAGGCGGAATGTGCATTTGTTAAACCAATATGAGCTAACGTACAAATTACTAATGCAGAAAATCAAAATGAAAGTAAATATCATCCTCTTCAACCTTTTGTTCCCTCATTAAAAATGCATGCAAGTCATTCTAAACCATGATATTAGTTATTCTTGTTTAACAAATACTTTAATGAACTTAAAATATATACTCAGCATGTAACAATATTGGTCATTGAAAGGATGTCATAGTCTTTCATGTGATGTGACAGTTAGTGGAGAATAGTATGATTCCTGTCTTTTTGCTACGGTGCTAGTTTAAAACAAAAATAGTGAAATTAACCTATTTGCCATCAGCATTACTTCAATCATATTGAAGGTGCCTTAAATTGCTGGGACAAGATTTTACCATTTTCAGTGGGTTTCCACTACCTGGCAGGCTCCCTTCTCCAGCCACAGGAACAGGGCGGGAAGAGGTCATTATTTAAGGGTTTCATTCGGTCGAAGGCAGGAGGGATGTTCAAAGCTTCACTTGCCATTTGTAAAATTGAGTTGGGGTGAGCAGGTAATGTGCCCCATGGCACTATGTCAAATTTCAACCCCTCCCACCTGCCAATGTCAGGAGACAATGAAATTCGGCTTATGAAGTGAAAAATCATTTTAGTTATCGTTTAGTGTCAGCCTCTACAGCAAAACTAGAGAAGAAACATTCCCTGCAAAGATAGGACAAGACTTTTCTTCAAAAGAACAGAGATCTTACATCTTTCCAAATCATTAATTCCAATACACAGTTTGAAAATAATGGCACAATGGACAAACATTCATCTGAAGCACTCAAACATAATTCACTGAAAATTGCTTGAAATGTTGGAGCACAGGGAATGAATATTAAGGTACATCAGTCAACAGTATGTACTTTATAATAGTGTACAAATATCAAGATTAACATTCAGCCCTATGCATCAAATTCTGAGTTTGTAGAAAATAGGCAAATGATTATGTAGTCATAACGTGATTGAATTTTGAGGGAGAGAAGAGCAATGTAATACAAGCATTTTAAAATTTAACAAGGGCAGTTATTAGGGCATGAACACAGAGTTAACTAAATTGAACTGGGAAGTTAGGTTAAGAGATAGATCAGTAGAGATGCAATGGTAGACATGTAAAGAAGTGTTTTAGACTAATAAAGTCTCCAAAAACAACTGACTACATGCAGGTATGAAATTGAACCATTTAAATTGTTCCCTTTTCATGACTTGGAAAGTTGATTGACATTACACTAACAATTTTCATGCTGTACTTGTGATGTTGTACTTGTGTTCTTAATGCCTGAACTGAAATGGATGCAATAAGTTTAATAGACAATACGTGCATATCCAGCAAATTCTTAAAAATAATACGAAGCTTAAGGACAAGAAACATGGTGCATCAATGAATCTTCTGATCTTGCTGGCTGATTTGCATATTATTTTCCAAAATGATTGAATATTGTGAAAAAAAGTTAAGAGTTGAACCTTAACAACTACAAAATGGTAAGGAGTCATAGTTCATATGGAGATATAAATCTATTTACAAATTGTAAAGCATATTTTTATGAACTAACTAACATCCTAATGTTTTTCACAATGTTAATGATGCAAATCTGGATAATATCACAAAAAATGCAATTTATGATAAAATATTAACTTGTAATTCCTACAGTCCAATGCATCTTTTTTAGCATAATAAATCGTAAGTTTCCAATTTGGCAAACACTGATTAACATTGGAATGGTTTTGCTGCTTCACTCACAGTGGAGATGACCACCTATTGCTTATCCTGTAAAACTATCCATGCCAGTCCCTGTAAACTGATGAAGCATTTAGTGTACAACAGACATAGCCTGTTTGTAACACAGGTGGAACACATGGTAGCATATTCAAGAATTAATTATGGAAATTTTCTCTCAATAGGGGTATTTGGAATTTGTATCTTCATATCTTAATCACTAATATGTTTTGAGGCTTTTGTCACATCTAAACACATTACAATTCTCTAACACATCAAAAGAATCATAATTGTCAGGAAGTAAAATACAAATATTCTTAAGGATCCCACATCTAAACGTCAGTATAGATTGTAGTCCTGAAGTACAACATCACTAATAGAACATCCAATTAGTGTCCAGAGTTCCCTTTCATGATCTAGCTTATCCAAGATGATTACTAATTGTATTCTGAGAACTGTTTGAAGTTTGCCTGCTTGTTGGAATGGTGAGTGTTACGGATGTTGAAGGGTTTGGAGGAACTTACATCCAACAGAAGAAGAGTTAGTGCATGCTGGTTTTGTAAACAAACAGTGACCTCACAACAAAATTGTAAGCTGACTGGCTGGTGACTATCTAAAGTAAGCATGTTTGCAAACAGCTAGATTCATTGATGGTTTTTTTTGTGTTCAACTTTACAGCTTGAAAAGAGTCTTAAGGCATGGAAGGACAGCATAGCTGTGTGGAATATCCCTCCTGTGTCCCATGGGGAACCATAGGTGCTCCCTGTGGCATGATTGATCACAGATGCAGTATCATTGGATGCAAAAACATTAACTCTGGATTTTTGAACTTGAGCAGAGGTTGGAGTCATGTTGGTGCATCATTGAAGCTGAGAACCACATGAATTGTAAGATTAACAGAATGGGCACACGTCAGATTAAGACCATGCAGCCAGTGACGAAATGGGAGACCACCAGACAGTTTAGATACATCAGACAGGTAGTGCAGGAGCTGTCTAAGTCTATCTCACAAATTAATCTGTTCTTAGTTTTGGATAGCAGTAAGAGAAATTGTTAATTTGAGAATTCTAACAAGAGCCAAGTTTGCGGCACTACAGAGACTTGGCTCAGAACAAAAGGCAAGCATTTAGGACTAAGATGATGAATGTTTTCATTCAGTGGATGGTGAATGTTTGGGATTCTCTGTCCCAGAGGGCGGAAAAGTTTGAGTCTTTAAGTAAATTGAAGATAGAGATTGCAAATGGATTGGGGGATAGTTTAGGAGTATTTGAAGGAGTAGTTGAAGTCAATAATGTAAATGTCCTTGAGGGAGAGCTACATAAGGTCATGCAGGTGAACGGAGTAGAAAGATGTAATGATATGATTACATGAAGTCCACATATGTGGACAATAGATACTGACATACACTGGTTGGGCCAAATGGCCTGGCTCTGTCATATACACTTGACATAAATCAGACATTTGGCAGAAAAAGACAGTCAAAAGCACCCTGCTGTCTCACCAAATTATTTTCATGCACAATTGTTGTCAGTTCCACCAGCCCAAATAAGTTCTAGAGCCAGCTGGTGCAACTGCTAACACACCAGAAACAGTGTGTTCCAGGCCTCATGCTGTGATATTTGTGATGATTTAGATTGATTTCTAGTGTGGAACAATGCTAACACCTATATCCCTCATTGTAAAAAGGAGCTGGATTCTAGAAAGCCCCACTGATGGGCTTGAAAGTGGGTCCTGAGTCCATGCAAGTAGATGGCAGAGCCCAGGATGGGACTTTTCTATTAGCCCAATGAAGAGGGCACCACTGGAACTGCTGACCAATACAGAATGGCATGCTACCTCTGTCAGTGACTCTAGACCTAAAAAAGGGCTGATTCCTCAACTTCCTGGCAGCACCATTGGTCAAGGTGACTGTGTCTGAGAGAGAAGAAATCCCTTCCATGATGAAACACCCTTGGAGACCAGGGAGAGCGATCAAAGGGTGATACGTCCAGAACCAATGTTGGAACTGTAGGCAGTGGCTATTGTAATTGGATTTCCCTCTGTGTTTCATGAAGTCATTAAAAAAGGAGGCTGTCCCCACTCCTTCTATGAGGCCACCTCGACATAGCTGGTAGTCTCTGCACATAGCAAGGCCTGTTATAAAGTCAGTAAAATGCTGTCAGAGGTGCAGGGTAGGGGTAGTACAGAGTAGATGATCACAATGGTTGTCAGCTCTATTCTGTCTGTCCATTCTGGACAGCATGGTTTTTTATTCAAAGATAATATGATTTAAGATAAATATTTCGCTTCCTAAGGGACACTCATAAAAATCAAATTTCCAAAGGAAATTTACAAAGTTCAGATTAAAATATCCTTTTATGGGTAATGGTGCACCTCAACCCCTGTGGTGGCCATCAGTCTCTGAAGGCCTAAAGGATAGGGATAACTAGGATGCACTAATAGTCAGTTTGAAGGATTTGATACATGCTAGGAAGTTCAGCCAGAAATAAATTAGCTGTAAAGGGTGATGAAGCAGAGCCAAACAAGTCCTGGCTCATCAGTTTCATATCAATTTTGAAATATAATGAAATTAATTATTAGATATTACCCTGAAAATCATCTGCATCATCATAGGCATCCATAGATTCATAAGGATAATAAGCAACATTTTACTATTTTTAGGAGAGTGACATACCAAATAGACTCTGTATGTGGTGTGTCATATAAAGACTTCAGAAATGTTTTAAACAGCTTTACAGATAAAAGAAAATTATCAGTCTAACTCAATGAGCGAGAGATCCAAGGCAAAACAGTAAATAAGAGTCGATTGAAGTCTAGAAAAAAAGTGGGTGTTAAATAATACCTCCTCTTACACCCTCGTATATCACGGAATGTGTCCTTGTATCCTTACAGTTCAGCACCTGGATGTAGCAGCTGTGTAGCATTATCTGCCATTCCTATCAATGGAATGTGCTTATAATACAAAAAAACTCAGGTCTCCTCTCATTCTGCGAGTAACTGGATGTTGCAAATTCATGCGCAAAAATCACCACTTGCTTGGCCAGGGCATCCTCCAGTTGTCTACTCGGCACAATGTCCCTGCATGGTCAGACTGGAATTGAACATGGACTTTAACTGAGTATGATGATATCTACTTACTGACTCCTTGAGCCCACTAAGGTCTGCTCCAGTTTGACTTTCAGACTTGGCCATTTAAACATGGCACATGAAGCGTGGTTACTGTGTCTTCTGTTAGCATATGCTGCTGGTGTAATGTTGATGTTGTGTACTCCCATCATGACAAGCTGTTTGCCAGCCCTTTGTACTAAAAAGCAAATGTAAGTTACAGAGGCTGGCATCATCCAGGTAAGAATGCTGTAAGTTAGGAAAGCAAGCCAAAAGCCGTGAGATGCTTCCGGTCTTGATGCATGACATGTGTGCATGTGTTGCACACAAAGCAATCTGGCAGAAACACACATATAGCTATCAACTAAGCTCCAAACTAAAGTATTGAAAGTGATGTTATGAGGTGGGTGTTTTGGCAGTGTCACCCTGCTTGAATGAAGGCTGGTGGAGCATAGTGTCCATGGAGCAGGCAGGGACCTTATGCTCAAGCAAGTGGCGAACTGCAGTCAGGTTACTGCTTTGATTTTCAAGTCAGGAATTTGCAACATCTAGTTTCTCACTGAATGAAAGGAGACTTGGAAATGGTGTGAAGTAAGGTGAGTTTCCATTAATGAAGACAATTGCATGAATTGAAGTTGTTGGTGCGCAATAGTGAGATTCTGAAGTTGTCATTTAAAACTTAAGGAAAATCACAAACCTTTTTCTCAACATAGCAATTCTTATTTTTTGATTCTTGTTGTATTCTCCCAACTATGTTGCCTTTGCTCATAGCAGTCCAGAGAAGGGGAAATTCCAGCCATAATTCTACAATGTGGTCAATACATTGGGGGATATGTCAGAGAATGTTATGCTTTTAAACTGCAGAATGTTTTATCCTTCAATTGCCACTGGGACACAAAGGAGACATTCAACAGTGAGAGATTCACAAATCTGAAGCTCAACATCAGACAAGTGAGTTTTGATGTTGCTGGGAGAAGTTTCAAATGAAGGAGCAGACTGAAAGCTTAAAGAAGGTATTTTGATTGTCAAGCAGATCCTGGTCAGAATGTGAGTTAAAATTCAAACAATGTGCTCGCTGTGTGTTCCTTGTCCAGCAGCCTTCTGAATACAAGGTCTCTACTGAGGTGATTCAGGCAACCAAAAACTTTGTGAATAAAAGCAAATCAGGCTCCTAAGATGCAATTAGGAACTAAAATTAATTTTAAAGTAACGCAGTAAAAAACGGTGACTATACCCATTGGTCAATATTAAACATAGCTTTCTATGTTCAGAAGGAGCTCATTCAGACCACACTAGAGAGAGTTTAAGCCTTGCTATCCTCATCGCCCTGTTCCTCTCCACCCTCCTGAAAGCCCCCACCACAGCTTGCCTGACTGCCATATTTTCAGCCACATAGACTTCAGGCCCAAAGCAGGTTATCTATCTGTTGACACTCACGTTGGGTGGGTAGCTGGCAAGTGAAAAGCTAATGAGGGAAGACACTTAACATAGACTGAGTTTTTCCCTGTAACTTCAGGGTTAACCGTCTGGTCCACATGTCCTGCTGGCTTCCCTCTCAGCACCTAAGATTTTTCGTATTCTAACGATTGGAACAGTGATAATTCGAATGAGTGAAAGGCAATTTAAGACTGATGTAAAAAAAATTTCCAAAAAAAGATCAACGTGGAATGGATGTCTGTATAGAACAATGGAAGCAAAATCTCTGGAACAGTATAAGAAGCAGTTGGATATAGCAACGGGATAGCAATTTCTTTTTCTTGATGGCTGTGTTCATTTTGGACAAATGGCCTTTCTCAGCTATATCTATTGTGAAAACTTCAATGGCAATCTCTCCAGAGACAGTGAATTGGACTGAATACAGACACCAATGGAATTTGGTAAGATGAGCTGTTATTATTACAAAATCTGGAGACGAATAGCGCTGTGGCATTAAATACAATTATATTTAAAAACTGATCAAAATAAATGGCATGAACCATTGATATTTTTGCACACCTACTGAGATAAGCAAAATTAAATACGAGTCAAATCATGTGGCACCGGAAAACAGGTCAGGCAGCATCCGAGGAGCAGGAGAGTCGATGTTTCGGGCATAAGCCCTTCATCAGGAATGTGGGGTGGGTAGTGTGGATGTAGAAACGAGCTGAGAGAAAATAAGAGGATGGGGGTGGGGTTGGGGGAAAGTTAGCTGGGAAGGTGATAGGTAGATGCATGTGGGAGGTAATGGTGACAGATCAGAGGAGAGGATGGAACAGATAGCTGGGAAGAAAATGGACAGGTAGGACAGTTCAACTGGGCAGTGCCGATCTGCTGGGTCTGTTGCTGTCGATGTGGTCTTCTCTATATTAGAGAGACTTAACAACAGTCGAGGTTTGTTAAATACATTATTTTACTTGCATGACACTGTAATATTTTGCTATAAATTCTGTGTTTTATGGTCCTACTCTACAACCACCTGAAGGAGTGGCGCTCGAAAAGCTAGTGCTTCCAAATAAACCTGTAAAATACAACTTGGTGTCATGTGATTTTTAACTACACTGGGGAGACAGGACATCAACTTGCGAAACGTTTCAGAGAACATCTCTGGGACACATGCACCAATCTACCCCACCATCCTGTGGCTGACCACATCAACTCCTCTCCCACTCCGCCAAGGACATGAAAGTCTTGGGCCTCTTCCACCAACAAATTCAAGCCACCCAACGTCGGGAGGATGAATGCCTCATCTTCCGCCTTGGGACCCTTCCACCACATGGCTTCAACGTCAATTTCATCAGATCCTCATCATCCTTCTCCCCACCTTATCCCAGATCCAACCTTCAACTCAGCACTGCCCTCTTGAACTGCCCAACCTGTCCAGTTTCCTTCACATCTATTCACTCCACCCTCTCCTCTGACCTATCACCTTCACCTCCCACCTACATTTACCTATTGCTTTCCCAGCTACCTTGCCCCCAGTCCCACCCCTACTCTCCTATTTATTTCTAAATGCCCTTCCCCCCACTCATCACCGCTCCCCCCCACCCCCACAAGCCCCAACCCAACATTCTTAATGAAGGGCTTATGCGCGAAACATCAACTCTCCCGTTCCTCGGATGCTGCCTGACTTTCTGTGCTTTTCCAGAGCCACACTTTTCGACTCTGATCTCCAGCATCTGCAGTCCTCACTTTCTCCTAAAGTTAAGTATGAGCCTCAAGTAACTACTACGTGGTCCTTTTGGCAGTGAAAAGCAAGACTGAAATGTAAACTGACCTAGATTGTTTGACTCATTGTAAAGTTTGCCAATACGTATGTAGCTTGAAGAAAGAAAAAACACAGAAGAAGATGAATTAAAGATAACCTGTGCATCTTTTAAGAAAATTAATACTTAAAATTTTCTTGTGGGAGTTTACTCAAATAATGTATTAAATAGCAGTAGTCTTCAATCAAAAGTTAATCTTATCTGTTAATGTTTTACCCACTGTTTGATACTACCCTGACCATACATAATCAATTAATAATCTTTGAATTTTTATTAATCCAAATGCAGTCATTAAACATTCATTTTAACTCTTTATATATATATATATAAAATAGATTTTAGAAGTGCTCAGTAGTTTGGGAAATAATTTCCTGTCACTTTCTGATGCAGACTCAACATCTTATCATTGCCTGCTGTGACAATATAAAGCCTCATTTAATCAAGATCCATTTAACACTGAATCACGCTAACAGGATTAGTTATCCAAGGCTAATTCCACATTAGCTGAAGTGCTGTATCCAGGGAGAATAATCTCCATGTAACTATGGTGGGTCCACAGGCAGGTTAGCTTAGGGTTGATTGTCAGAGAAAAAAGACCTGTCAGTATTTTCTGTGTTGCCAGCTCAAGTGGGATTGGCAGGCAAGATTTTCTCACACTTCTCTTGCATTAAAATCTTCATTTGGTATCCAAAAAAAAAATCCCAAACCTGGCTGACACAAAATAAGTTATCTTTAAACTTCAATATAAATATACAGGTAATTGTAATGTTGAAAGATGAGGTGCTGATAGGTATTATTATGAACTCAATGAAACTTTACAACTAGTATCTCACCTTCCAGTTCAGCACTTTCAGCACATTGAATTCAATAATGGCAGGTTTTATTGTCCTGCCACCCAAAGGCAGTTAATACATCCCTGCTAATACTAGTCTTCTACAACTCTGTAATGTTTAGCGGAAAAATGAGACCTTCCATCCAGGAAGGAGACTGTACCTTGGACAGTTCATGGCTACCCTGTAGTCCCAGGAACACCAAGTTCAAGCAATGGCCAGTCCTGTAACTAAAGGAAGTCCTGAAAGAAGAAAAGATAACAGAGACTAGTTTTCAGCTAAGCATGGGATATCAATGAGACAGGTCTGGCAAAACCCAGCCAGGGGTTGGGGTGGGTTGATAAAGCCTGGTTTTGATTCGTTGAGGAGGAGAGAGAAGACTTGCTGGAGTGGTGTCTCTGATAGGCACAAGGGAACACGAAAGGAAGCTCCCACTGGCTTGACTGAGGAAAGGTAGCTAGAGAACATAAGGAGATCCAGGAAGAGATGGCTGAGAGGAGATTTAATGTTTGTATCCAAAACC
Source organism: Hemiscyllium ocellatum (assembly GCF_020745735.1). NCBI lineage: Eukaryota > Metazoa > Chordata > Chondrichthyes > Orectolobiformes > Hemiscylliidae > Hemiscyllium > Hemiscyllium ocellatum. The sequence continues at coordinate 32,169,491 of NC_083425.1, forward strand.
ATGAGATATCTTTACAGAGAATAAGAAGAAGCTACTCCCACTAATGAGGGATTGAGAATGAAAGGATGCACACTGAATGTAATGCATAAAAGAAGCAAAGGTTATTGAGAAATTTTTTTTCACACAATGTATAATAAGTTGCAGAATGCACCTCCAGAAATGGTGATGGAGGCAAGTTCAACCTTAACATTTAAAATGGAACTAGACTGCTATCTGAAAAGTATGATTGTGCAATGTCACGGAAAGAAGGTAGGAGAATGGAACTAAGTGAATTGATCATTCGAAGATCTAATGCACACACGATAGGCTGTTAGGCCTCTGTGCTGTAGCATCTCTATTATCCATAAAAGCAGCTGACGAGACCCATTTGCTTTGGGCCTCAGCTGGTGTTGGAAAACTTGTGCAGGGGGTGGGATGAGGTACATAAGTGGCTCACCCATTTTTAATTGACTCAATAGGCACATCCATTCAGTCCCTGGAAATGGAGGAGAGGATAAGTGGTAAGGCAACCTGGTAATGGATAGGCTATGCTTTAAATTCAGTGAGATCCTACCTGCACATTTGAACAGACCAATGGGGAAACCATCAATAATTTCAGATCATAACCATTAATGCAACTTTTTGAAGAACAGTTGTTGGCAATGGCAATGAAGTTGCAATTGTCATTTACAGTTCTTCCAGACCAACTTTAGTTTCTTAACTTGTCCCCTTAACAGCTCATTTTGCACATATCTTCCTTTTCATTCTTTCTATTCCTAACTTTCCTTGCTCCTGTACTTGCATAAATACAGAAACATCATCAGATAAACATGGCAGTCTCCTGATTTGAGGAATCGGGCAAGACTTAATCCTTAAATATTCGATAGTGTTGCTGATGTAGTAGGTGCTGAAAATGTGTTGCTGGAAAAGCGCAGCAGGTCAGGCAGCATCCAAGGAGCAGGAGATTCGACATTTCGGGCATAAGCCCTTCTTCATTCCTGAAGAAGGACTTATGCCCGAAACGTCGAATCTTCTGCTTCTTGGATGCTGCCTGACCTGCTGCGCTTTTCCAGCAACACATTTTCAGCTCTGATCTCCAGCATCTGCAGACCTTACTTTCTTCTCCCTGATGTAGTAGGTGGCTGGTTCAGTGGAGTAGTTGTCCCTGCATTATCATACTCCAACAGCTGTGACCTTTTCTAATCCTAACCTGTAGAGGGTGTCTCCATTGTGAGCTACTGCCTCTATTTTTTTCCCAGCATTAGTGCCAAACAACTCTGATGATAGGGCTGCTGATGTAGCTCTGCTGGAATGCCCAGTTTTGGTCTTTCAATGTTGAAATCTCACTTGGCACTTGAATTGACTGATGGCTGCCTCTAATGGGCCAGTCTAGTCCTGACATAGGACATTGAACCTGAGGTTGGGATCCTGATCCAAAACAGAAAATCCTGGCCTTGGTTTCACCAGTTTATATAAACCACATCATGCATTCTCAACAAGAGCCCAATAAAATGTTGAGTTTTGGTTTAAGCAACTGCTAATCAATTTCAGCATGTCTATATCATTCTGCACAAAAGAGGAACTGGCTAGGACCTAAAGCTTTACATCCTAGAGTACTGAGGAAAATGGCCCTAAAAATAGCAGAAACATTGATGATCATTTTCCAGCATTCTGCAGACTCTGGAAGAGTTCCAATGGACTGGAAGATAGCTGATATAACTCCACTCTTTAAAAAAGGAGAGAGAGAGAATGGGGAGTTATAGGCTGGTTATGCTGATATTGGCGGTGGGGAAAATGCGAGTCATTTATTAAGGATGTAATAACTGAGGATTTTGAAAATGGTGACAGAATCTGTCCTCGTCAGGATAGTTTCCCTAAAGGGAAATCATGCTTGACAAATCTTTTTGAGGATGTGACCAGTAGAGTGGACAAGGGTGAATCAGTAGATGCATATTGGGAATTTCAAAAGGTTTCACAAGAGATTAGTACGGAAAATTAAAGCTCATGATATTATAAGTAATTATTGAAATAAATAGAGAACTGGTTGGCAGACAGGAAGCAGACAGTTGGAATAAACGGGTCCTTTTGAGAGTGGCAGGCAGTGACAAGTGGGGTCTGCGGGGGTGCAGCTGTTCATGACACATATTGATGATTTGGACAAAGGAATTGAAAGCAATATCTTTAAATTTGTGGATGACATTAAGTTGGGTAGCAATGTGCGCTGTAAGGAGGATGCTAAGAGGCTGCAGGGTGACTTGGACACACTGGCTGAGTAGGCAACATTTGGCAAATGCAATATAATGTGGATAAATGTGGAGTTATCTACTTTGGTTGCAAAAACAGAAAGGGGCAGGCTATTATCTGAATGGTGGCAGTTTAGGAAAAGGTGAGGTGCAATGAGACCTGGGTGTCATGGTGGAACAGTCGCTGAAGGTTGACATGCAGGTGCAGCAGACAGTGAGGAAAGCTAATGACTTGTTCTCCTTCACAGTGAGAGCATTTGAGTATCAGAGTAAGGATGTCTTGTGCAGTTATACAGGGCCTTGTTGAGTCCACACATTGAGTATTACATGCAGATTCGGTCACCTAGTCTGAGGAAGGATATTCGTTCTATTGAGGTGTCCAGCAAAGATTCCCAGGATGGCAGGACTGATGTGAGAAAAGACTAGATTGACTGGGCTTATATTTGCTAAAATTTTGAAGAACGAGGGCAGATCTCATAGAAACATAGAAAATGCTGATGGGATTGGACGGGTTAGATGTGGGAAGAATGTTCCCGATACGTGGGAAGAACATTCCCGATGTTGGGGAAGTCCAGAACTGGGGTCACAGTCTAAGAATAAGGGGTAAGCCATTCAGGACTGAAGAATTTCTTCACTCAGAAAGCTGTGAACCTGTGGAATTATCTCCCACAGTAAGCTGTTGGGGCCAGCTCATTAGATATATTCAAGAGGGAGCTGGGCGTGGCCCTTGCAGCTAAAGGGATCAAGGGATACAGAGAGAAAGTGGGAATGCGATACTGAGATTGCATGATCAGCCATGATCATACTGAATGGTGGTGCAGGCTTGAAAGGCCTATTTTTATGTTTCTATGTTTCTGGCAAATGTGCAACTGTTGCAACTTAGTAAAGTCTGAATGCCTCACAATAGCTAAGTTAAAATGGTCTGTCAATATTACTTAGGCTTGTGAAATATAAAGACTCTCAGAGCAATAAGGAACAGGTGCAGAAGTGAGAAATTCAATTCAACATAATTCTAGTCTCTTCATAATCTACTTGTGTGCTGTTAAAAAAAATACACAAATTGGCAGATTTTTGAAAATGTGGAAGATTATATGAGTAGGTTCATCTTATTTTTTTTCTGAATGCTTAATAAACATGAAGTTGCTTCTGCAGCTAAATTAGTTTTAGATTGTTGAGCACAGAGCTTCAAAACCAAATTCAGATTCCACCAGCAGTAGCTAATGGCTGTAGAATGATGCCAGCAAATCAAGACTCCAATCTCCTCAATATAATTGATGCCACAATATTTACTTATTTACAAATGTTCTGTGTTGTTGACCCACTTTTTATGATAAATTTGTAATCTTCATTATAATCTTGGCCTTTGCGAACAATACAAATGGTTAAGAAATACAAATGCAAGACCTCTTCTGCAGATTTATAACATGGGTGGTGAACAGGTCTAGCCTGTGACTAACTCTAGCTGACAATATTCAACACTCAAACTGTACAAACCATAGGCTTTGCATATATTACATGGTAGAAGGAAAGTTGAAATTTATCAGGAGATTTCAGTTGTAAAGGGATCAATGTGGTCATTTTAATCCATATTACAATGGATTTAACAATATTTCAATACAATGATAGATAAAGCTCCGTCATCTGTTCATGATACCATTATCAATACTAAAATCAATGCAAGCAACAATGTTTCATTATTCCTAAAAATCAGGTACGATTTCAGTCTCCATTCTTCAGAATGATTACTTTAACATAAAAGCGTAACTAAGGAACTGCACAAAAACAACAATGCAAATTAATGTATGAATAGTAGGTTATTTTTAAAAGGGAAAATGCACAATGAAAAAATAATCATTATTAAATTGTTATTGAAAATAATGATTATCTTTTTCAGTACTCACTTCTAAATTGCATGTTTCTTCATACATCTGGGAAATAAATGTGAGTTTTAAACAAAATTATAAAGGAGAATAAAATAAACTTGAGTGTTTTTCTTCACAAGTCTGTTAACTCAAGGGAACATAACCAATTTATATTGAACAAAAAATGAAATTCTCAGACTTTACTGAGAGCCAGGTGTTGTGTTTGCACATCTTGGAGTAGCATGAGCCTATATCACATTTAAATACATTACATAGCTTGCTATCTCTATTATCATGGCAAGGAATATCTTACATTACAATATGTTGGACACGTCATGATTCATCATTACTAATGACAATATTTTCCTACACCAATATTCTGAAATCCTGCAATTCCGTTGATGGTATACAGTTTCACCTTTAAATATGTAAAGAAATGCACTGTATGAGAACTAGCTTTCAGAGCACCGCTCCTTCATTAGGTGGTAATGGAGGTTAAGATCACACTCACTGAATTTATATGATTTGGAGATGCTGGTATTGGACTGGGGTGTACAAAGTTAAAATTCACACAACACCAGGTTATAGCAACAGCTTTAATTGGAAACCCTAGCTTTCAGAGCGCTGCTCCCTTCATTAGGTGGTCCACCTAATGAAGGAGCAGTGCTCCGAAAGCTAGTGCTTCCAATTAAACCTGTTACTACAACCTGGTGTTGTGTGATTTTTAACAGAATTTATAGACAGAGAAATCCAGTGTCATGGAAATGTGATACAGTAAACAATCTTAGATTAAAACTTTCATCTTTTAGAATGGGATATACTGGTTTCTGTTTTTTGATATGTAAATTTCAGAACTTCTTTCAAATTACATTCTAAAGTTAGCTCAGCCTTTTAAACAATAGGTGTGAAGGCTGTCTGGATCCCAATGCTATGTCAGACTGACTACCTCTCTGTATAGTCTTAAAGAGTTTTACATGGATTCATGCAGTTTTTGAGCAAAATAAAATGTAATTCTGCAAAAACAAATTCATCCCATAAGCTCATATGTGTGCGCATGTAGAAGCGACACATTGAGTATGCATGTTTGTGTGTGTGGGGGGGCGTCGGTGCATGTGATAGAGTGTGTATGTAAGTTGGTTTTGTGTGTGTGTGTGTGTGTGTGTGTGATGGGGTATGTGTGAGAGGGTACGTGTGTTGTTGTGAGTATGTGTATGCATATGAGAGAGAGCTTGTGTATGAGTGTGTGTGTGTGTGTGTGCGTGTGTGTGCGCGCGCGCGTGGTGTGTGTTTGTGTGTGCATGAGATACAGTGGGGTCACCTGTAGTGTGACATTAACCCAAGGTCCTAGTTCAGTCCATTTCGATGGGTAGCGAACTTTACTATCAGCTTCTGCTCAGCCACTCTGCATTGTTGCTTGTCCCAAAGTTCGCGTTAGAGGATGGTCATCCAAAGGTCCGAGGCCGAATGGGAGGGAACACTCCTGCCTGGTGATTGTTGTGCCTTGTCCATGCATCCATTGTCGTAGTGTCTGCTTGGCTTCACCAATGTACCATGCCTCAGGGCATCCTTGACTCCAGCGTATGAGATACAACACGTTGGCCGAGTCATATGAGTACTCATCATGTACACCTCCCACCATATACATGGCGAGTACTCATGTGACTCAGCCAACGTAGTCTGTGGCATACATTGCAAGACCAAGCAGATGCTATGGCAACGGGTGAATGCACACCATACAACAATCACCAGGCAGGAAGGTTCCCTCTCCATCAGGGAACACTTCAGCCGTCCTGGACATTTGGCCTCAGACCTTGGGTGACCATCCTCCAAGGCGAACTTTGGGGCAAGCAACAATGTAGAGTGGTTGAGCAGAAAGTGATAGCAAAGTTTGGTACCCATGGGAAGAGCCTCAACCGGGACCTTGATTTCATGTCACACAACAGATGACCCCATTGCACTACACACACACACACATAAACACACACATACATATACATACTCACACCCACGCAGACCCTCCCTCACACACAAGCTCTCCCATATGCAGGCACATACAACCCCTGCACTCACATCAACACACACACCCTCTCACATATTCCATTACACTCACACAAACACTTAAACAAGCTTACACATACACACACATTTATATATCACACACACTCTATCATGTGGACTCACACTCACATGCGCATACTCAATGTGTCACTTCTACATGCGCGTGAATATAAGCTTATGGGGTGTGTTTGTTTCTGCAGAATTCCATTTTATTTTGCTCAAAAACTGCATGAATCCATGTAAAACTCTGTAAAACTATACAAAGGGTTTGTCAATCTGACATAGCATTTAGAATCTACAATCCCACAAGTGTGGAAACATGCCCTTCAGCCCAAGAGTAACCCACCCAGACCCATTCCTCCTACCTCTATATTTACCCCTGACAAATGTACCTAACATACACATCCCAGAACACTATGGGAAATTTAGCACAGCCAATTCACCTGATCTGCACATCTTTTGATTGTGGGAGGAAACCAAAGCAAATCCCCATAGACACAGGGAGAATGTGCAAACTCCACACAGACATAGCATTAGGACACAAACAGACTTCACACCTACTGTTTAAAAATCTGAGCTATCTTTAGAATGTAATTTAAAAGAAGTTCTGGGATTTACATATCAAAGAACAGAAACCAGCATATCCCATTATAAAAGATGAAAGTTTTAATCTAAGATTGTTTACTGTATCACATCTCCATGACATTGGTCTCCTTTGCCTATAAATTCTGTGAGCACGATCTTAATCTCCACAACCACCTGATGAAGGAACAGCACTCTGAAAGCTAGTGCTTCCACGTAAACCTGTTGGTCGATAAACTAGTGTTATGTGATTTTTAACTTTCTCCACTGAGTCCAACATTGGCACTTTCAAGTCCTACATATGAGATGCTGCTGAATATATAATCTCCCCTCACCCTGTGCTTCAGATCTAGATTCCATTTTTCAACACTTGGTCATTCAGCAGCCCAAGAGGTTTATCGTTTTTGCTGCCTGAGGAAGTCATGTCAGGCCTCAAGTTTCAGCTTAAAATACCTTTTCAGTTCTTGGTATGTTGTAACCAAAATGCACAATAAAATTCTTGCTCCTCTACTTAACAAGTTATCTTAATTCCAAGCTCAGAAAGCACGGGAGGGTCAATGCAACATTTCCAATTCCCAAACCAACATGTTTGCATCTGCTTTGACTGAGATTGTCCATAGTGTACCAATTTAAAACCATACCTGAAGCAATAAAAATGCATCTCAACATTGTTTATTTTGAATTACAAACATATCCCTCAAAACATCTAATTGCATTTTAAATAATTTTGAAGATTGCTTCACAGAATTAATTCTTTTCAGAAAAGAACTCACTACGCACTCATTTTCATTGAATGATGGAAACATGCAGCACAGAAGACCAGCTAAGACCATTGGCCTGATCAGGTTATTTGAAATTGTATGTTTATTTTTCACTTAGATTTATGGGTCAACCTATAGTCTAGGTATAATTTTGGTAAGATCAGGGCTATACTCAGGTGAGTGAACATTAACTGGACTCATTAAATCTAATGCAGTGAACTAGAAAGATGCCTCCAGGCTCCGGCCACAACATGTCCAGGAAGAAATGCCTGTGCTGGCAGATAGCGCAGACCTGATGAGCAAAGGCCCCCCACTGTAAACCCTGGTCATGTTCCTATCTAGCAGGGTCTACCGCAGGAGTTTCTGCATGTAAAATGTTAAATTGAAAAATATTTTTAACAAGATATTTTATGTTAATCACTGTTTAATTTGCCAATGTAGGATTTTAGACATTTGAAATACTCTAATTTTATGTCCAGGAATAGGTTTCAATTTCTTTTCTCTACTCTGGAAGATCCTGCGGAACCTTATCCAAATTTTAACATTGATTCTACAGGCATCAAAGCTTCACTGAAAGCTATTTCGCAGTAACTCATTGGTTAGCACTGCTGCCTCACAGCACCAGGGTCCCAGGTTCAATTCCAGCCTTGGGTGACTGTCTGTGTGGAGTTTGCACATCCTCCCCTTGTCTGTGTGGGCTTCCTCCAGGTAGTCTGATTTCCTCCCACAGTCCAAAGATGTGCAGGGCAGGTGAATTGGCCATGCTAAATTGCCCATAGTGTTAGGTACATTAGTCAGAAGGGAAATGGGTCTGGGTGGGTTGCTCTTCGGAGGGTCGGTGTGGACTGGTTGGGCCAAAGGGCCTGTTTCCACACTGTAGGGAATCTATCTAACCTTAAAGTTGGGATTTTTCAGGAATACAACCACAATTTTAAACAACAAATTCCGTACTGAAATCAAATTGATACTCAGGTGATTGAACATTGGCAGGTGTTATTATATATAACGGCATAGTTCATGAGGGAAGGTAGCAGAAAGCCTGTCTATGACCCTACCTACTCAGGGCATGGTTCCACCTTATTCTGACATCATACTGACATATGCCCTTGCATAAATGCTGTGTATCTACTAGTAATGACACAGTTTACCCTTCACAACACAATAATGTAAGTTTATAGAAAAATAATGACATGAAATCACTTTCCATTTGATTACTTTCTTTACACTTCATAAGGTTAATCATTCCTCAAAAATGATCCCCTTACATTCAAGATTAGGCTATTTGCTCCTGTTTGCTCATCACATAAAGTTTGTATATTGGCTTGTCAGACAGTGATGGAAACTAAACTTGGCATTTGATTAAAACCGGAGTTCGACTTTCATCCTTTTGTCTCTTCCCTGCAGAGATTCAAGTACATGAATTCATCTCATTTTGGACTGCTATCATTCTTCCTGCAGCAAACATGTAAAGTAATATCCAGTTTGTTCTGAAACTGATTTGAGACTGTGTGAAATAGATGCCAGAGGTAGGAAAGGGCTCCATTCCCTAAGTAAATTCTCATCTTGACAGTACAAAAAAACGGTAGCACATACTCCTGAAGTGAAGGATGCTAAATGATGGCCTGCAGGCAGCAGTTTTATGGTTTGAATTTTAAGAACTATATTTATCTCATAAAGTATGCAGTATGACTTCTTAAAGCAATTTATTCACGTTACGCATATTTTTTAAGTACTAACAATTTAGGTGTTGTAAATTGTGGGGTCATATTTAAAGACCTTATTTCACTGTGACAATATTCAAGTCGAGAACTTCTAAAACTTGGTTAGATCATTGTAAATAATGGGATTTTCCTTCCCAAATTGTAATCAGTTACAGCTGAGTTCCAGATCAAACAATATCTGCATAGCACTTGGAGCAGCTACCTGGCAGAATTTGAAGGGAAAAAAAAAGAAAGACAGTACAGCAATCGGCTAAATAAGACTTTTTTTTGGAAACCTATTTCAAGTATAATGATGTTTAATTGATTGCATTGCAAATATGATGTAAAATACTTTATTTGCGGTCTCAGAAGAAAATGCTCTACTTGACAACGTTTTTAAGTGACAGTATGTAAGGAGATTACATTACTGAAAGTTTGTTCAAATTTCTGAATTGTAGTCCATTTAACGTCATGCTTCTAGGCCATTGCTGCCTATGTTTTCTGCATTACCCCATTTCCTTTTGAGTCATTGATGTTGTTGTTTAGAAATTATGGTAGGGAATTACTGGAAGTTTGAATACTTTTATGTCTCAAGACAGACTTTGTCAGAGGCAAAGTTATGCCATAAAAGAAAGTGAACAAGCCTCCAAACATCTTATCTATTCCATTCTTCAAGGATTACCTTGCCCTGCCTTTAGCAGAATGTGTGGATTAAGTGTTGGAATTAGCAGCTATGTCAGAATCCATTCGAACAAGCTGGATAGAAGTCATCCTTTATCTCAAAGGACTGCTGAAGAATGTGTTTTTCTTGATATTAGAACATAGAACATTACTGCACAGTACAGGCCCTTCAACCCTCAATGTTGCGCTGACCTGTGGAACCAATCTGAAATCTATCTATCCTACACGATTCAATTTTCATCCAAATGTTTATCCAATGACCATTTAAATGTCCTTAAAGTTGACAAGTCTACTACTGTTGCAGGCAGGGCATTCCACGCCCCTTCTACTCTTTGAGTAACGAAACTACCTTTGACATCTGTCCTATATCTATCACCACAAACAACAGTGGATCATGATGTAAATAATTTGTAACCAAGGTTTATGCATGTTTATGAATGTGACAGTTAATGGTAAAACTTACAAAACTGAAATCAAACTAAATTCAACTCACTCGGCTGAATTTGTCAGTGGCACACAATTCCCAATGGCAGGACCATTTTTCCTGTTTCCCACATGAGTACAATTCAAATTTAATGTGCTGGTAATGTGCACAGGGGAGACATGCAATTCCACAGTGGAGATGCTTTTCAGTTGTGAAACCCACTATCAGTCAACAATGCTATAATTACAGGGGGGCTATAGATGAGCCTTCTGGAGGAACCGGGCGGCTCTGCATCATGCCCAAAATCTTCCTGCCCAACTCCATTGCCATTCATGTAACACTTGAGAAGACTAATTTCACTTACAAATATTTCACATTATATCAGTTTCACTTTATCCATGGGTGCTTCACTGTTAACCATTGAGACTAATTTAGTAAGAAAGTTAAATGTACTGGCAAGATTCATGGTTGGCACATATTGACAGTTGCAGGGGAGTTAAGGTCTCACCCACAGTTGATAGCTGCCCATTCTGAGCTGGCTGTTTGCGGGCCCAATGTTGCTTCGAATCCTAACCTATAGCTGACTCCCTGTCACAGGGTCCTCACCTTGCTGCTCCTCTAGGTGATTGCCTTTTTTTAGCTTACCTGCAAGCCCACTCCTCTCAAGCTTGCAGGTTTATTTGGCCCTCCCGTCTATGTTCTGTCATTGATATTGTCTGAGATCACACTTAGCAAAGCTAATCGAAATGCTGTAGATAATCTCAAAGCCCTCTAGGACTCTGCGAGCCAACATCCCAAGGTGGACCTACATCTGGATGGTACTGACACTTTAGATCCCTCATTTCCAACTTTGACAGTGTATTCACACATCCTGTAACTTGCACCATATCCAGAGTGCCAGATCCTTTCTACATTACTCTTCGATGCCCTTGACCTCACCTTCTGTCCAATCTTGGATCTTTCTTCTACTCCTTCATGTATTGAACACTAACCTTCCAACTTCACCTCAACCTTCACCACTTCTAATCTGCTCCTATCAGTCCATAGCCTCTGTGCAAGACGCTATTCTTTTGCTCCCCTTCCATGTTTTATTTCTTCATTCATTCACAGGATGAGGGGGCTACTGGCCAGGCCAGCATTTATTGCCCATCCCTAATTGTTAAGAGTCAATCACATTCATGTGGGTCTGGAGTTATATGTAGGCCAGACCAAGTAGGACTCCAATTTCCTTCCCTTTGAGGTATAAGGAGAGAGCTGAACAGGCTGGGGCTGTTTTCCCTGGAGCGTCAGAGGCTGAGGGGAGACCTTATAGAAGTTTACAAAATTATGAGGGGCATGGATAGGATAAATGGACAAAGTCGTTTCCCTGGGGTTGGGGAGTCCAGAACTAGAGAGCATATGTTTAGGGAGAGAGGGGAAAGATATAAAAGAGACCTAAGGTGTAACCTTTTCACGCAGAGGGTGGTACGTGTATGGAATGAGCTGCCAGAGGATGTGGTGGAGGCTGGTACAATTGCAACATTTAAGAGGCATTTGATTATGAATAGGAAGGATTTGGAGGGATATGGGCCGGGAGCTGGCAGGTGGGACTAGATTGGGTAGGCATGGACAGGTTGGACTGAAGAGTCTGTTTCCTTGCTGTACATCTCTATGATTCTAAAAGAAATAGTAAACCAAATGGATTTTTCTAACAATCGACAATGGCTTCACGGTCATCGGTCGACTCTTAATTCCATATTTTTGTTGAATTCAAATTCAACCATCTACTGTGGCAGGATTTGAACCCGATTCCACAGAACATTATCTTGGTATCTGCGTTAACAGTCTGAACAATACCACTCAGCCATCATCTCCCCTCTTTGTGCTACAGAATTCAATAGGGAAACTATGTACGGTATACATGTCTGCACAAAGCTGACTGATACACACCACCTTTAAACAATGGGGACTGAAGAGCCATGAGATTCACATGTGCCACTGATTTTTACCTTGAAGTTAGAGCAAAATATTTCAAAAGTTACGTACTATGAGTCATAGTGTCATAGAGATGTACAGCATGGAAACAGACTCGTCAGTCCAACTAGTCCATGCCGACCAGTTATCCTAACCTAATGTAGTCCAATTTGCCAGGACTTGGCCCTTATCCCTCTCAACCCTTCTTTTTCATATACCCATCCAGATGCCTTTTAAATGCTGTAATTGTGCCAACCTCCACCACTTCCTCTGGTAGCTCATTCCATGCATGCACCACCCTCTGTATGAAAAGGTTGTCCCTTAGGTCCCTTTTAAATCTTTCCCCTCTCACCCTAAACCTATGTACTCTAGGTCTGGACTCCCCAGCCCCGGGGAAAAGACCTTGTCTATTTATCCTATCCACGCCCCTCATAATTTTATAGACTTCTGTAAGGTCTACCCTTAGCCTTCAATGCTCCAGGAAAAACAGCCCCAGCCTGCTCAGCCTCTCCCTATAGCTCAAATCCTCCAACCCTGGCAACATCCTTGTAAATCTTTTCTGAACGTTTTCAATTTTTACAACATCCTTCTGATGGGAAGGAGACCAGAATTGCATGCAATATTCCAAAAGTGGCTTAAGCAATGTCCTGTACAGCCGCAATATGACCTCCCAACTTCTACACTCAATGCTCTGACCAATAAAGGAAAGCAAACCAAACTCCTTCCATGAATAGTCATTAGAATAAAATGTATTAAAATATAAACACTTCATGGCTGGTGTGAGGCTCAACACGCTGCAAATAATCTCTGTTTCTCAAGTGGCTATTTGGGAATTGAGATTTCTTATCTCACCTAATTAATCATATCACACATATCTCGTTGGTGTGGGCTTCATCAAAATCACTCCACTGACTGCCACACCTACAGGAGAAACCTACACAAACGTTCCAGGCTACATTTTAGAATGCGCATATTGCAAATTGCTGAGAAAGAAGAAAGGCCCACTGCATTGGTTTAAAGAGGGGTTGGGAATTACAAGCCCAGACCACAAAGGTAGCCGGAGTGAAAGTGCAAAGTTCCACAATCTGTAAATGTCAAGAATCTTCCTTTCACATTGCTAATAGCAGTGATTGGTAGAGCAAACCACATTTCTAATAGCTCCTGATATTTGAAACCTTAGGCATCTTGAACACAAAGGAATTTGAAGACCTCTGCTCTCCTGTCTCAGAGTGCAACATTCCCACATTGGCCTTCCTCATGGCATGTTTGAATCAAGTTGTCAAATGAGCATCACTTTTGAGTCTGTGTTTTCTATGAACTGCATCAATGCAGTCCCAAGCAGCTCTTACCACTGACACACCTTCATTCCAAAAATATTCTAGTCTCAAAGATTAAAGAGCCATGTTTTAACGTATTGAACCATTGTTATTCATTAGTGTAACTGAAATTCAGTGCACATACTTAACTATATAATCATCCTTAATCCTAAATAAAAATACAAGCTGCTCCTTCTCAGTTTCTAATGTTCCTAAACTCTCAATTTATTTTCAACCCTGGCGATTGATGAAGGGTTTCAGACCTGAATTGTTAAACTGTCTTTATCTTTCAAGCTTCTGTTTCCAGTATTTGCAATTTTGTTTCCTCTTTATTGAGAATGGGGATCTTGAAAAGTGAGTGAATGTGTTAATTTTGTATTGCTTACCAATATAGAAGCAATGGTGCAAGGTTATTGTAGTGATTATAACAAGGTCAGCCAGGGTGGACCTCATAGAAAATGTGTTCCCTCACTTGGGCTGTTAACTTGGATCAATCAGGGAGCCTTGGCTGACAGAAATTAACAGCAGCATCAGAGGTTCTGTCTACCCTGACAGCTGGTGCTGAGGAAGCTGGACAGTGTCAAGGTCTCTCCAAGTGTAAATAAAGGGTGACTTAGTGACAGGATACCAGCCTCTGTGCAGTTACTTCTGTGGCGATGAGAGAAAAAAAACCATTCCTGACGAAATTCACTCTCAACAGTCTTTTTTGAGTTGGGTTAAGCATTTCTGGCAATGTATCATTTTTGGGAAGCTTGACCCATTTGATCCTGCCGTTGAAGACTGGGCCCAGTGTGTGGAAAGAATCCATTTTTTTCCCAGGTAAATGACATTGGGGCACGTGAAAAGCAAGGAGTAATTCTCTTGACAGCTTGTGAACTCATAGTTTTTTTGGTTCTCAGGAGCCTAACATTTGCTGTGGCACCAGATACTAAAGCCTTTCAAGAGTTGACGGATTGAGTTAAGAAAAATTCCAACCCCACTCCTTGTCTAATTCTGGGATGCTATCAGTTTTACTTGGCAATTCAAGAAACAGGGGAATCTATGTTGGGATTTTGGACGAGGTTAAGATGATTGGCAGAGGCATGTTAGATGCGAGGTCAGTTCCCAAGACGTACAAAGTTTGGGTAGGCGAGGCAGTTCTGAACAAGCACATGGATCACAAGGAAACTGCAAACTCACAAATGGGGCAGGAGCAAAACATACCCAACCCCTCAGAACAGCTAGAAAGGTTGTCAGAACCTATGTCTTCTCTCCCTCTGTCTAACAGCAAAGAAACCTTAGAATCTGAGATGGGCAAAGCAGATATCACAGCCTTGATGCCTTTACCACCTGAAGAAGAGGATGAGTTTCTTTTGAGACCTTCCAGGTCCAAGAAGCAGGCTATGGTCTGGTGCATCCTACTCGTAGTCAGGACTGATTTGGAGAAACCAGACCCAGTGCGAAAATGCTCTGGGAGAGGCTCTAACTAAAAGAGCAAGGCTACATTCCCAGATCTTAAAGGGGAGAGGGGGAAGGGGTGTAGGGGATGTGGTGATTGTAGCAATGTCAGCCAGATCAACCTCATAGAATATTGTTCCCTGATTGGGACTGTTAATCTGGTCCAATCAAGGAACCCTGGCTGAAAGATATAAACAGGAGTGTCAGAGTTTCTGTTCATTCTGAGAACTGGCTCTGAGGGAGCTGGATCAGTGTTAAGTGCTCTGCACATGTAAATGAAGGGTGACGTGGTAACGTGATGCTGGCCTGTGGCATCATTTCAGCTTTGTCTTCGTTGCTTAACTGTTGGTGTCTACGTCTTGAAGAAATTTAAGTTTATTTTATTTTTCAGCAATGATGTACAATAACAGTATAATAAATCTCTCCAAGGCAACAAAAAGTGTATTTCTTTGTCCTTGCCTGATGGCAAGACATATCAGAAAATAATAGATCAAGTGATAAAATTGCTTTCAGCATTTGTTCTTGTTTGCCAGTTACCTGATATGTTGAAGCTGTTAACTCTGTGCTGGGTTGCAGTTCCATAGATGGCAGTCACATTTCAAGGTCCTTGATGCTAAATGTTATCTTTATTCAATCAAGATACTAGGAGGAATGCTAACAATGGAGACTAATTCTGCCCACTGGTGCACACTCCCAGCTGCAAAGTGAACAGGCCCATAATCCCTGAGCTGAAAATGTGTTGCTGGAAAAGCGCAGCAGGTCAGGCAGCATCCAAGGAACAGGAAATTTGACGTTTCGGGCATAAGCCCTTCATCAGGAATGAGGAAAGTCAATCCCTGATAATCCCTGACCTAATCTTGCCTAAACTATCATAGTACCTTTACAGAATCCTGGTTCGGATTGTTAGTTCAGCAATGACTGGGGATCAAATGTTTTGCGTTTAGCTATACATACCACATACACTTTGTCAGATTATCAGGGCAACTTTGTTTAATGTGTTACCTTCAATAGGGAACATCTTTATATTTGTAAAGTACACACACTTAAAACATGACCAATAAAGAACCCCAAGTAGGGCCTGGATTTTAATTTTGGGTCCAGACCAACATTTTTGGTCAAGATCCCTCATCATGATGATGTCAGTTATCTGACATGATCCTTGTAGGGATGGCAAGTTCACTCACTATCCTTTGGATTCTAAATAAAGTAGGCCAATAAGAACACCACAGTCTGAGTTGGGAGATGCCAAAGATACCAGAGAAACCACGACGCTGTCATTAGAGCAAAGGAGACCCTAATCAAAGACACAATGATATTCTCTCTGAGTATAAACGTAATGTATGATACCCTTTCATCCTTCTTGACTTATTCGCAGCCTCCAATATGGTTCCATAAACCAATAAAAAAACATAATGCCAACAGATCTGTACAGTTATAATGGGAAAGGTTTATGTAATATGTGTTGGAAGGGCAGCTTTTTGGACAAGCAATGTAGTGATGTCAATCTGCCTATCATAATCATTTCATTCAAAAAAATTTGGATCAATGAACAGGAACAATTTATTGAGATGAGATATAACAACAAACAGGAGTGTGAATTGAGAAGTGCCAGCATAATGGTGTCAATGTGCTGTGTTGTTGTGGAAAGTGAACTTATCCAGAAACTCCCCACTGAAATCATACACCACTTTAAAGTGCATTTTTTCTAGCTTTTGCCCAAACTGGACAGCATTTATAAATAGGAACTGTAATTCACCCAATGTAGATTGAAATAGTCATAGTATGGATGGCACTGACCTGCCCTCTAAATAGCTTTAGTGGAGGATTGTGGAACGTCATTATTATAAAATTACATCTGTAAAGTATTGGTGGAGCTTCCTCACTCCTAATATGACTGTCAAACCTTCATTCTTTATCTGGGCATATTTACACGTTGCATTAGTCAAAGTCCTGGATGCATATGCTATGTGCGCTCCTCTCCATTGGGGCACCTACGAACTAACATTTCCCTCATACTGTTTGGGATGGCATCTCATGTCAATACCAGATCCTACTCAGAATCATAGTGTGCCAACACCTCAGTGGATGAAAACTGTTTCTGCACTTCCTTGAAGGCTCTGGCTTGGCTATGTAACCATCTCCGAGGCTGACCCATTTTTAAGAGTTAATGAAAAGGTGCCAGGATGGAGGCCAGATTATGTATGAACTTTTTATAAGAGTTCACAAGCTCAAAAATCATTCTAAGCCCCTCTACTGACATGGGAGCCGGAGAGTAGGACCACTGATCACCCTCACCTTATCTTCTAACAGGTGTAACCTGGTCTTGTTGACTCTGAAGCCCAAGTAGGTGACTTGGGGAGCTTGAAACATTCATTTTTCCCTCCTAATGCATATTCCCACCTGGAAGAAAAGTTTAAGGACTATGAAGTTTTTTAAGTGCTCCTGATTGGTGTTCCCTGTCATTAGTAGATCATCTAGATAAATGGCAACATGGGGTAGACTTTGTAAAATGCCCTTCATTGTCTGCTGAAAAATTGCTCAGGCCGATAATATCCCAAATGGCAATCTCATATATTGGTATAAACCTTTATGGGTATTAATTGTTGCATACTTCTGGGAATCCTTATCTAAGCACAATGGCATATATGCATGACTCATGTCCAGCTTCATGATAGACAGTCCCCCTGTGCATAAATCCTTTATGTGAGGGATTAGGTATATATCTAGCTGTGAAAAGCGGTTTACCATTTGTTTGAAATCCCCACGAAGGTGAACAGACTTGTCAGGCTTCATAATCAGTACGAATGGTGCTTCCTATTCTGCAAACTGAACTGATTTGATGATTGCTTTGCTTTCTGGCCTTCTGATTTCTGCCTCTGCTTTTGCCCATAAGGCAATTGGTGCTGGGTGGGACTTGCAAATTCGTGGATTTGCTTCCGGGGCAAAATCATAGTCCCTTGACCTTCCTGAAAAACCTCTGGGTATTTAAATAGGACTTCACTGAGGTAGCCATGTTCTGATTGAAAAATGCTGAGCCAAATGAGGTGATTTTGTGACATCAGGCTTCGGCCCAGGCCTTTCACTACAATCAGTGGTAACTGAACAAGCTGCTTCTCATAACAGACTGGAACCAAAGTTGTTTCCTTAATCTTTAAAAGTTTCCTAGTGAAGGTTCTCAGTCTAGCTGTGATCTTGCATAAACGTAAAGATTGG
Organism: Hemiscyllium ocellatum; assembly: GCF_020745735.1. Lineage (NCBI taxonomy): Eukaryota > Metazoa > Chordata > Chondrichthyes > Orectolobiformes > Hemiscylliidae > Hemiscyllium > Hemiscyllium ocellatum. Next base: position 32,187,700 of record NC_083425.1, read on the forward strand.
AGTCCAGAGCGAATCTTTTTAAAGACTGGTTTTACAATCACTGAAACGGCTGTACCAGTATTGACCTCCTTTAGAACTGGGTGACTATTAATCAGACATTTATTTTGATTGATTCTGATTTGGATGTTGTTATTTAACTGTTCTAAACCAGATGTAGGGGGACTTTCCAGGGTGTACACTCTCCTGGAGACTGGCTGATGAGTTCTGTTAATCAATTCAGGTCTCGTGGGATTCTTTTGCTGTCTCGTGTCTGCATATTGACAGCAATTACAATGACTTGCTTGCCTAGATACTGACAAGATGTTAACCATTTGGCCAAGGCCTGGTTTTGTTTTGGGATTTTGTAGTGGGCTCACTTAGAATCCCTTTGTTCAGGATATGTCCTGAGGGAGGTTATGCAATTGCTTTCACTCTAGTGGTGTTGCCCAAGCTCAGTTTAACTGGCGAGCATGTTCACTTATTGGAATATCCTACAACTCATGCCCACTTGCCTCATTTTCCAGTGCTAAACCCAGTTGTAGTGACTGTTTGAAGTCTACTTGGGCTTTAGCTGGTAGGTGCCTTTTCATGGTTATATCATTAAACCCACGTACCAAACAGTCTCTCTGCACCCATTAAGGGTTAAACCAAAGTCACCTGCCTCTGCCAGTCTTCTCAGCTTTGTCAAAAATTCTGATTCAGATTCCCCTGGTTTTCAAATTGCTGAGTAAAACCAACAGCATCTCGGAATTAGAAGATGCTTAGGCTTATAATATTCCTTAACTAAATCTGTCAATTTTTGAAAGTTCTTAGTACCTAGTGTCTCAGGGTATATTAGGCTCCTAATAATTGAAAAAGCCGTGCGTTCACAAGCTGTCAAGAGAATTACTTGCTACGTGTCATCTACCTCAAAATTAATTTCCCAGAAAAACCAGAACATTCTTTCAACATTTTAGAACCCAGTCTTTGATGGCAGGATCGAATGAGTCATGCATCTCCAATAACTGCATGATACCTGAAATACTTACCAAACTGAAAAATGACTGTTGGGAGTGAATTTCTTTAGGAACATGCTTTTCTTTTGTCACCACTGAAATAGAGGCCACAGAGGCCAGTGACCCATCACCAAGTCACCCTTTGTTTACACGTGCATAGTCCTTGACACTGATCCAGCTCCCTCAGAGCCAGCTCTCAGAGTAAACAGAACCCCTGACACTTCTGTTTGTAGCTGTCAGCCAGGGCTCCCTGATTGGACCAGATTAACAGCCCCAATCACGGAACTCATATTCTATGAAGTCCCTTGGCTGACATCATTGTAGTCATTACATTGTTAAGTTGCGCCTTATGAAGTTTTATTGAGATCAAAGTTTAACATCTTTGATCTTTCATAGTAGATGAAAGTTCACAATAAAGTACACTTCAACAGATCCTTAATTCTCATTAAAATGAGTTTGTTTCCAGAGTGCAGTTGGCCCATTTCATTCCAAAACACAAGTGAAATGACTGACACATTTGTCTTGGAACACATGCGTGACTGCTCTGTAAACAGGCTAAATAAGTTCAAGACCACATTTTAATTTGATTCTATCTTCACCTGACAACCAATCAACTGAGCAAACAGGCTCTCCCATTATTGAGGTTAATAGTCAACCTGCCCTTGTGGATTATGGTCTGTGAACAGCAGCTGGAGCTTATTGCATACAGTTAAATGACACAGAGGGAAAACACACTGGGTAAAAAACAATCTGCTCCTGACATTATGCATCGTCTAGAATTCACATAATGAAGTGTTTTTTGTGATCAATTATTTTAATTAATGATTATGAGCAAATAGCAATGATATTTCAAAGAACTCTACACTGAGTTTGAGCTTTCAACTGTTGAGTTTGCTGGGGCACAGCTTATACCCCACAGTGTTCAGAAAACCTTTTCCTTTGTTTGCAAAACACTTGCACATGATTCCACCATTTGTGCCAAATTGCTTCGAACTGTGAAAGTGCCATTGTGTTGATTTACTTGCCCAGGACCACCATGATAAAGAAACACGTTGTTTTTCTTCAGATGGTGTCTCTTTCAGTGAAGTGACAGTCATTGTTGCCACGGATTCATTAGAAGAAATGTAGTGTCAAGAAACCGTTGTTAGTTTTATTCTTAGATGAGGCCATGCTTCATTGTTGAATGGTTCACAAGATAATACATGCAACAAAAGCTTTTTTGAAATTTAATTCCATAATCTCTACTTGTAAAGCTATTCTCAATCATGACATTCTTACTCTACAAGTTAATTAATGAATATTTCTCATTGTTTTGGTTACGGTCATTTATTTCATGGACTTTTGGTGCTTTTTTCCTCGAAAGTATTATGAAGAATTGATGTAATTAAGAGCTCCTACCCCCAGTATTGAGTTCTGCATTCTGTAACATTAGAAAATCAGTCAGCTGGGTGCTGTAATGCACAGAATAGAGAAAATTAATTGTAAAGTGACTTTGACAGAGGAAGCCAAAGGGTGCATCAAGAAGTAATGGTCATTTTGAATGAATTAGTAAACACCAGTGAGCATCTGATAGACAAGGTCCAAGCTAGTGTTGTTCCCATCTTCATCCACAGATTTATTAGTTTAATCTCAGTAATTGGAACCAATCATTGGAATCAAAATTGAAGACTACCTGTATCATAATAATTTATTAAATGCTGTTCATCTTCAACATGTTTACAACAAGGAGTGGATCCTGTCAGATATGGCTTTTAGAAGGGGGTTGTTATGTGATGTAATTTATCTAGACTCTGAAAACCCTTTGAAAAAATTCCAGAAAGGACACATCTTTACAAAATAAAGTTTAAAAAAAATTCTGAGGGAGGGTCACTAGACTCAAAATTCCTTCCCACAGATACTGCCAGATCTGCTAAGCTTTTCCAGCAATTTCTGTTCTTGTTTCAAAAAATGTGAAGACTGATTTGTAGATGCAATTTGTATTTGTCTAAATGGAAGAAAGAAAGGGGTACAGGTAAGGTGACCTGGGTCAAAGCAGAGGAAAAATATTTACTCCGCTCAAATCCAATGGGGCATTCCATGACAGAGCTCCAACTCCAGTGAACCAAAACTTAACCTTCTGCTCAAATGGATGGATATAGTTTAACAATCTACTTTCTTGTCAATCATGAGGCCAGGAACATTATTCATTGTCTACTTTCTATTCCTGATCTCTGCAATAGTTGGAAAAACAGCATGCTAAGAAAAAATGTAAACATAGGCTAAAGCCATCTGAATCTAACACATGGCAAACTTGGATAGAAATAAAAGCAAAACAAATTTAAAACAGTGCATTATTAAACTAGCTCTGTTTACTGGAACAATTTTCTTAAACTGAAATTAATATCACGTCACTTACATGCTTTATTTTGCTGAAATGCACAGTTATGCCCATGCATTTAGAAGTTTTGTCTCTTCACTGCCATCTAGAACCATTGTTTAATTGAGCAAATTTAGATAATCCACTCATTTCCTTTTTTAAATGTAATTGCCTTTCTCTAATAAAAAACCCCAGATATTATATAATTAAAATGAGAATTACAGCTAGTGAACTAAGCTATAAACTTTCAGGTAGGAATGCAAATAATGTATTTTTCCAATATGATTTCTGAAAAATCAGTTCATTTAGCAATTTAGCATTGTGTTTGTCTTGGTTACTGCTACACAGATTGCTTCAACATGCTGAGCAACAATCAGCTAATACCCTCAGATTTCAATTCAAGCATCGTTTCCAGATTCTATCCAAAGTAACGTTGCTTAAGATTTCAAACAGGAATATTGGCAGTATCATGACCAGAATCGTGTACAAGCTGGTGAGCATAAGAGAGAATTAGACTGAAAACAACTGACAATAGCAGAATATCTGGGAAAGAGTGGGTGGATACATGCTTAGGGAATAAAAAGAATGCAAGCCCAGCATAAATATCATTAGATAATAGGCAATAGACAATAGACAATAGACAACAGGCGCAGGAATAGGCCATTCAGCCCTTCGAGCCTGCACCGCCATTCAATATGATCATGGCTGATCATTCCTAATCAGTATCCGCTTCCTGCCTTATCTCCATAACCCTTGATTCCACTATCTTTGAGAGCTCTATCCAACTTTTTCTTAAATGAATCCAGAGACTGGGCCTCCACTGCCCTCTGGGGCAGAGCATTCCACACAGCCACCACTCTCTGGGTGAAGAAGTTTCTCCTCATCTCTGTCCTAAATGGTCTACCCCGTATTTTTAAGCTGTGTTCTCTGGTTCGGCACTCACCCATCAGCGGAAACATGTTTCCTGCTGCCAGAGTGTCCAATCCTTTCATAATCTTATATGTCTCAATCATATCCCCTCTCAGTCTTCTAAACTCAAGGGTATACAAGCCCAGTCGCTTCAGTCTTTCAGATCTTTCTTTACACTATGATCACAAGAAAGTGGAATTGATGTTAGGAAGAGTAGTTGAGGACCTTGACGGTGAAGGTGTTTAAGAAAGAAATAATTGAATGAAAGACAGTGAACCTTTCTTATTTCTGGATCAGTGGTGCTGGAAGAGCACAGCAGTTCAGGCAGCATCCAATGAGCAGCGAAATTGACGTTTCGGGCGAAAGCCCTTCATCAGGAATAAAGGCAGTGAGCTGGAAGCATGGAGAGATAAGCTAGGGGAGGGTGGGGTGGGGAGAGAGTAAGCAAATGTGGCTGTGGTACCGAATTTGTTTCACGACATGGTTGAAGAGCTTCAGGGCAGAGGAAATGACCTGGGAGTTACAGTGGGAGAGGGGCTCCCTGAGATTCTTGTAGAGAGAGGAGGAAAACTTCTTCAAGGCAGGCATCCTTGCAAGAGGATTCGCAGTAAGGTTAAAATCAACAAAGTAAAAACAATGACTGCAGATGCTGGAAACCAGATTCTGGATTAGTGGTGCTGGAAGATCACAGCAGTTCAGGCAGCATCCAAGGAGCAGCGAAATCGATGTTTCGGGCAAAAGTCCATCATCAGGAATAAAGGCAGTGAGCTGGAAGCATGGAGAGATAGGCTTGGGGGGGGGGGGGGGGGGGGAAAGTAAGCAAGCTGTGGCTGTGCTCGTTGATTTTAACCTTTCTTATTTATTCACTCATGGGATGTAGACATCATTGGCTGGCCAGCATTTATTGTCTGTCCATAGTGGTCCTTAGAAGCTGCCATCTTGAACTGTTGTGGTCCATGTGCTGGAGGTTGATCCATTATACACTTTGGGAGGGAATTCCAAGATTTTGACCGAAAAACAATGAAGGAATGGTGATATATTTCTAAGTCAGAATAGTGTGGCTTGGAAGGGAACTTGCAGGTGGTAGTGTTCTGAAGAATCTGCTGCCCTGTGCTTTTAGATGGGTTTGGAAGGTGCTGTCTAATGATCTTTGGTGAATTTTTGCTGTGTATCTTGTAGATAGTACATTCTGCTGCTACTCATTATCAATGGTGGAGGATGTGGATATTTGTGGATGTGATGCCAATCAAGTGGGCTGCATTGTCCTAGTTGGTGTCACAATTCTTCAGTGTTGTTGGAGCTGTACCCATCCAGCCAAGTGGGGAGTATTCCATTACACTCCTGACTTGTGTCTTATAGGTGGTGGACAGGTTTGGGGAGTCAGGAGGTGAGTTAATTGCTACAGTGTTCCTAGACTCTGATCTGCTATTGGACCACTGTGTTTATGTGGTGAGTTCAGTTGAGTTTCTGGACAATGGCAACCTCCAGGATGCTGATAGTAGAGGATTCACGAATAGTAACACCATTGAATGTCAATGGATGATGGCTAGATTATCTCTTATTAGAGATGGTCATTGCTTGGCATTTGTGTGGTATGAATGTTACTTGCCACTTATCAGAAATTCCTGATGAAGGGCTTATGTCTGAAATGTCGATTCTTCTGCTCCACGGATGCTGCCTGACCTGCTTTGCTTTTCCAGCACCACACTCTCGACACTTAGCAGCTCAAGCCTGGATATTCTCCAGATCTTATTTCATTTGAACATGGCGTTGGGAATGGTGCTGAACATTGTGCAATCATCAGCAAACATCCCCATTCGGACTCTATGATGGATGGAAGGTCATTGATGAAGCAGATGAAAATTGTTGGGCTGAGGGCACTACCTAGGGACTCCTATAGAGATGTCCTGGAGGTCAGATGACTAACCTCCAACAACCACAACCAGCTTCCTATGTATCAAGAATGATTGCAACCAGCGGAGAGTTTGCCCCCTCATTCCCATTGATTCCAGTTTTGCTCGGGCTTTACAAATATGGCCCTGAAGTCAAGGGCTGTCACTCTCACCTCAAATCTGGAGTTCAGCTCTTTTGCCCACATTTGAACCAAAGCAGTCAAGAGGTCAGGAGCAAGTAACTGGTCTTATTTGAGCGGGTTGAATTTATCCAGCTTTTTGTGTATAGAACATATCTGGGCAATTTTTACATTGTCGGGTAGATGCCACTGTTGTAGCTGCACTGGAACAGCTTGGCTGTGAGATTTTAAATGAGGTTAAATATCGCCTGTATCTGAACCTCATGACCCTCTCAGAGGAAAAAATAAGTTGAATAGTGAGACAACAAAAAAAATTCAGAATAATTATTACTGTAAACTGATAATCAGCAGTGCGTGTTTTCTAAGTATAAGCTAGTTTCCCCTAATTGAGAGAGATCTGGTTGATGTAATGATCAGACCAGATAAGCAGGAGGAAATGCAAATAAAAAGATTTTAAACTTTTCCAGTTACACATCCTACTTTTGCTTAATTTTATCTGCCGTGAATTTTATCCCCTCCATTCTTCCCTGTTCACGATGGCATTTAACAGTGGAATTCTGGTCTGACTGTGAGTGCCTGATTTCCCATTTATGCATGATATGCACTCTATTCTGAGAGAGGTGAAAACATTTTAATGATGCACATTTATATTGCAATTCATAAATATATTAGGACAGGGCATATATTTAGGAGGAAGTAAAATGCCATTTTAGTGCCACTTTGCAATCTGGTTGTAATTTATAGCCAACACTGGTGAGTCGTACATTGGCTATACTGAAGGCAAGTCTGAAGAAATATATTTCTCAGTCTCTTTTAAAGCTGTTTTCAAAATCCACAGAGATTTACATTTGCAACATAATACTGTTGTAACAATTCATACTGGAATAACAATTTAAGTGCAAATTGTGTATAATTAAATGAAGGGAAATGAATGCGTAATGAAATGGAAGGAATGACCTCACCACTCGGGTCTAGTCTCCTGTACACTGCAGTGAATTGCTCTCTGTTATACTGTTTATTCATTGTTTTTCCTAATCTACTGCTTTTTTTATCCTGATAAACTTGTATTAATGATGACGTTACAGAGTATAGAAGAAAATTAACCAGTCAGCACACAACACTGAGACAATCTGAAAATGTACAACGTTAGTAGAAATAGCACAATAATCACCAAAGAATGTGCAAAATATGTGAAATGTATAGAATTCTGAAATTGTGAAGAAAAGCAGAACAATTACAGATTTTGACTTTTTCAACATGGATTGTGTTTTCAAAGTCTATTTGTATGCCATGACAGTAAGGTGTGGCATTAACTGTTACAGGTTTTACTCTAAGAGCTGGGAAGCTGCTAGAAAAGGAAACGCAAATTATTAGCAGCAATATCTAAGCCTTGCAACAGCAATGTACAGTAAAAGAAATAACTTTGAGGGATATCCCTTTTAAGCATTGGTAAATGCAAACCGCATTGCATAGCATGGACATTTTGTGCTCATGTGGTTGTCACTATGTACGGAGGATTTTAAAGCCAAGATACCATTGCTGAAAAGGGCTCTTGTACCCAGGTTGCACCCCTATCTCTGGGCCAGAGGGTCCAGCTTCAAGCCACACCTACCCTAGAGGTGTGGCTTAACATGTCCTAATGGATTGAATAAAATAACCTTCAGGTTCCTCCCTGAAGGCTCCTACTTTCAAAATGCTGATGAATTTAGATGTGTAATCTTATATATGTAATTGTTAACAATGTGAACATCTGACGCACACTTCAGGCATCTTCAACCAGCTGTTAGGACTGACAACAATGAAGACTTCAGGCGGAATCAGTCTGACTGGATCTGCCTGACGACCTCACTTTGCTTAGAATCAGTGAGGCTTCTAAATCGGTAAGTACATGCTAAGTAGTTATTGAACTGAAAAATAAAATGTTATTACACTTCGTATGATTTTAGAGGCATTTTTGTAATTGCAATATATGCTAAAGATAAATAGTTAGCAGTATATTTGATTTTGGCAGCTAAACAGGATAAGCCATGGTGATATAAGGGTTGGGAAGACCTATTCCACACTTTCTCACCTTAATGGGCTTTGCATTTAATTTATTCAATTGGAAACAAATGTGTTTACTTGTGGTGGTTAATAGATGGAGAAAAGATACCACAGGTGATTTGGTGATGGGAATAAAATGTTGAGTTGTGTGTAAGATCACTTCAGAATATAAAGAACAATAAGGAGGTAGGGATTATAGAAATGGTTTGTAAGTACCAAGCTTTAACTTGAGATTGGCCTGAAAGTGCTGACAACCTCCGATCTCAGGCAAACATTGACTTAAACTGGGCATGGTGGTACCTAAGCAATTTACTGTTAACCATTATTTTGACTAGAAATGTTGCCCAAACAGGATCACTGATTATTCAAAGACTTGCAGATGTCCCTTAGTACAGACTGATGTCCAAATGCTTCTTGTGTGTAAATTTTCCTCTACTTAATGATTTTGGTGAAAAAAGTAGATGTTAATCCAAGTTGCTTTTTCTGCTTGACACTCACATTGATAGGTTAGTGAAAAGACAAATAAATTAGTGACTTCAAACAAATATCTGATTTTTTTTTGGAAATATGTAATAGATATCAGTATTTGCAAGTAAAACTGCTAATTGAGATTCTTCATCAGAACGAATCAGATTTTGCTTTTATCTCTTAGATAAGAACAAGCTGCTGAGCATTTAATATTTTCTTATTTTATTGACATTTCCAACACACTTAGCTTTTCTCTTTATTTGATGCTGAGGAAATGAAATTTCTCTTGATATATACAATTGGCTGCTTTTCTCAATAATTAATAGCCATCAACAAACTTGTACAAGTGGAACAAGTGGAGCTAATGTATGATTTGTGAGAATGGAATTTTATTTAGTAGAGTAAAAGGCACTCACTTTCTTTTGTTAGTTGAAGAGTGTTAGCCCTGAAAGAATCTCCTCTCTGTAAACCATGACTCCAAGTCACTTATTTGAAATACATCACGGATTTCATGTCATAACGTCATCTCCACTTGATCCAAACATACCCAGTATCTTTGAGGCTCAGTGCACTTGAATAAATGGTGTCCTGAAGGTATATTCGATCACTCAGATAATAATATAGATACTGACTGCAATCCACTGATTAAAGTCCTTTGCCTCTAGTAGAAAGTAGAAATGAAATAAAACTTTTGTAGTAATTGAAACCAATATTTTTTAGCTGCTATCTAAATACTCCATGTTCCACCTTATTATTAACCCTTTTAGCACCGAAAGGATTTCAATCAGTGCGAAAGCATGATACATATCAGGAACAGAAAAAACATGGGTACACAGATTTCATGTCATAACGTCATCTCCACTTGATCCAAACATACCCAGTATCTTTGAGGCTCAGTGCACTTGAATAAATGGTGTCCTGAAGGTATATTCGATCACTCAGATAATAATATAGATACTGACTGCAATCCACTGATTAAAGTCCTTTGCCTCTAGTAGAAAGTAGAAATGAAATAAAACTTTTGCAGTAATTGAAACCAATATTTTTTAGCTGCTATATAAATACTCCACGTTCCACCTTATTATTAACCCTTTTAGTACCGAAAAAATTTCAATCAGTGCGAAAGCATGATACATATCAGGAACAGAAAAAAACATGGGTAATTTGGAAGCAGTTTATGTTAAGAACTTAAATGTACAACTTTTCATGTCACTGGAGGATTTACACACCAAGTTGTGCTTTAACATTCTGGGGATAAAAATTACATGCCCTTCATGCACCCTTCTACCTTCATAATGACCATAATGTTTCACACTCACCTTCCCAGCCCAAACCTCTGCACCACTGTCTCTTAACTGCATTGCACTCACTGCAGTTTAGAGCTTTTAAGACATGTAAAGCCCAGGATACACTCAGTAGTATAGGTGCCCTCTTGGGCTAAATCCAGGAACCATCCCCAACCCCTCAGACCTTGCTGGTGTCAATGAGCAAGTGGGAACATCCCAGGATTTAATCTGGGGTGCATGCCTTGCAAGTTGTTGACCCTTACTTTTGTGTGGGCACTGCAGAATTTTATTCATCTGGTAAACCTCACTCAGTTTGCTTTCCTTTGTCAGGACAACGATAACATTCTTTACCCAAATCAAGATGTCAAAACCATCTCTTCAACATACATCCAATTTTGCCAAGTTACTTTTGAAAAGTGAGGAATTTTGAACCCTTTAATGCTAACTTCCACTTACTGAGTCAAATGCCACATTGAACTTTCATGCTGATTGCAACAGAAAAATGTGGGGTCTGAACTTAGAAAAAGATACAAATCATTTTAAGTGAACGACTAATTGCATACAATGTCCACTTGGAGCAGAAGAATTCCTTATGTTTATTTTTCCCAGTTGCATTGTTCATACTGGCTGCCATCCATGCTTGAATGCACATTCACATCTAATTTAAATTGCAAAGCATATTAATGTGCTGCTCACAATGGTTGACCTGAAAATTATTTTTCTGCATGTAAGATGAATGCCAGACTCATTTGACCACAGATTTGCAAATACAAGCATTTGCCTGCAGTGATGGCAATTAGTTTCCAAAGGTTTAATAGCAAGTGATAACTCACTAGCTTAGGCAGGTAATTGCAGTAATAAGCTTTAATAAATATTAGAAAGAACATGCAGCAAAAATAGACTGTAGCATGTCACACATCTGAGGCAGATGGATTTTTGCTTTTATGGCTGTATTTTGTTGGGGATTGTTGTTATTCAGTTATGAATTGCAGATACAACGTTTGCTCAGTTCAGGTTTCCCCTTCGAAAATCTGTTCAGCATACAGGTTGCAATCAATTTGTGGCTTTAGCTCACTTTATGTGATTACTTCTCTTGTTTAATTTCTTCCCCAGCCTTTACCAAACCAAATCTTTCATTCACAAACCACAAATATGGTATACGCTGAATGTTTGGAATAAGAACTGAAAATGCTGGAAGTAGACGGCAGATCTGGAAGCATCTGTGGAGAAAGAAACCCAGTTAACATTTCCAGTCTGTTTGTCTCTCCACAGATGTTGCCAGACCTGTTGTATAATTCTCACGTTTTCTGTTTGGATTACTGATTGCTATTTCTTCTTCAGTGTCCTAATTTCAAAGTTTTACGCCACAAAATAAATACCAATTACTTTTTAAAATCTGAACAAACATTTCAAATGTAATTAACGGGTAGCCATTAGTAACTATTGCCTGTAGTTTGGTCTCAACCAGCAGAAGTAAACAACTGCAACCATCAAACTCTTGCTGCTATTAAATCTGCAAACTAACTGTTTTAATAATAATCCTGTTCTGGTTATGACTGTCAGAATTAAACAGAGTAGCAGTAGTTTTTGCTGCAATGTCCTGCCTTGACATGACCTGTTGTCACACAACTAGTAACAACCATAGTGGGGTGGAATTACTAATAAAGTGTAACTTCACTGACAGTTTTTCTTTTGTTTGTAGGCGCTAACAGCTCTAATGCTGTGAAAAAAAAGTGCTTCTTTGAAGAGCAGAACAGCAAAAGTGCTATGCATCACTTTAACTGGGATGATATCTGATCGTACATAAGTGAATTTTGATATTAGATACAGAAACGTAGGAATTTACAACATGGGAAAGGGTCTGTGCCAACTCAGGACAATTCAAAATCATTATGTACCCCTTGACCTGCAGTCTACTTTTTCCTTAAATGAAGCAATGATCTCTACTCAATTGCTTCCTCTGACAAACTATTCACTCTACCAGCAAACTTTAATGCAAAAAACGTCTCACTTATTGTCTGGCTTTCTTAGCCAGCTTTAGTAAACGTTAGAAAGAATATGTAGTAGAATTGGGCAGTGAGATCTAAAGCATGTCACATGTCTGAGTTAGGTGAATTTTCTCAATAAGTTTAAACTGCACGAGGATAGTGCTTATATAATTGGACAAGTAATCCAAGAGTCTGAACTAATGTTTAAGTCCGCTCACAGCAACTGGAGAATTTAAATTTAACTCATTAAACAAATCTGGAATAAAAGCAAATGTCAGTATTGGTTACCATAAATTCTCTACAGGGTTGCCATAAAAATCTAGCTAGTTAATTAATAACCTTTAGGGAAAGAAATTTGCTGTCCTTACAAAGCCTAGCTCATATGTGACTCCACACTAGCATTAATGCGGTAGAAAGTCACTCGATTGCACCGACCTCTTTAGGAAATTTGAAAGAAATAAAACGAGAACCAGGCATCAACCTAGGCATCAGAAATGTCAATGATGTACCCTGCCCAATTGATTGGGCAACATTATGCCAACTAATATCTGAAGAAGTGCACAAAATTTGGAAAAACTATTCTACACACCAGTAAAGCAACAGCCTGATATAGTCATATTCATGGAATCATGACTTTCAGCCAACATCCGTACTCCTTCAACACGATACCTGGGTGTGCTCTGCCACACAGCAGAACAGACCCATCAGATGTGGATGCACAGTGGTATACAGTCAGAAGTGCTCCTTCAATTCTTCTTCAGCCTTGATTCTGAATTCTATGAAATCTCATCAAAGCTGGGCAAACATAGAGGCATAGAAACCGCCTACTGATTACCACATACCACTCATTGCCAACTGAACACTGCTTGGAAAACGAAGTGGTGCAATGAACATATTCTGGCTGAGAACTTCAATACTATTGAGGAAGAATCACTGTGTAGCATCACTGCAAATTAGGTTGATTGTATCCTGAGAGACTTATCTGCTGGACTTGCCCTATGACAGCTGGTCAGAGAACCAACAAGAGTGAGAAACCTACTTGACCTTGACCTGACTACTGCATCTATGTAGTAAAAGTAGTGGTTACCACTGCATAGTTCTTATGAAATTTAAGTCTCTGTCTTTACAATGAAAACACTCTATCCGCCATGTTGTGTGCCATTAGCACCATGCTAAATGGGATGGATTTGGATTCAGAACAGATTTCATAATTGAAAACTAGGTACCAAAAAAGCACTGTGAGCCAAATGCAATAGAGCTTCATTCCACTACAATCAGTAACCCCATGGCCCTGCACATCATTCATGCTATCAGCATCATCATCATCAAGCCTGGAAACCAACTCGGATTCAATGGGTAATGTAAAAGAGCATGTCAAAAGCAGCACCTGATCTACTCAAAACCTGGTGAAGCTGCAACATAGGAACACACATACTAAACAGTAAAAAGAACTTATAATTTGATTTGATTTATTATTGTCACATATACCGAGATACAGTGAAAAGTATTATTTTGCTTGCTAAACAGATAAATTAGGTAAAACAGTACATGAGGTTAATAGAACAGAATGCAGAATATAGTATTACAGCTACAGAGAAGGTGTGAAGAAATATCAACTCTAATTTATGAGAGATCCATTCATAAGTCTGAAAATACTGGGGAAGTATCTGTTCTTGAATCTGTTGGTACGTTTTTTCAAATTTTTCTATCTTCTGTCCAATAGAAGAGGTTGGAAGAGAGGATAGCCAGGATGGGAGGAATCTTTGATTATATCGGCTGCTTTCCTGAGGCAGCACCAAGTGTGGACAGAATCAATGGAAGGAAGGCTGGTTTTGTGATGGACTGGATTGTGTTAACAATTCTCTGTGATTTTTTTTGATATCTTTGACAGTGCGGTTGTTGTATCAAGCTGTAATGCATCCAGATAGGATGCTTTCTGTGATGCATCTATAAAAATCAGTGCGAGTATTTGTGGACATGACAAATTTTCTTAGTCTTCTGAGGAAGTAGAGGTGCTGATGTGCTTTCTTGACCATAGCATCGGCGTAGATGGATAAGGATAGATTGTTGATGATTTTAACTCTTAGGAGTTTGAAGCTCTGAACCATCTCCACCTCAGCATCATTGATACAGATCGGGGCGAATCCTCCACTTCGCTTCCTGAGGTCAGTGATCAGCATCTTCATTTTTCTGACATTGAGGGAGAGATTGTTGTCTTTATAGAAAACCACTAAACTGCCTATCTCTTTCCTGTACTCTCTCTTGTTGCTATTTGAGACCCAACACACTATGGTGGTGTCATCAGTAAATGTGTGAAAGGAGATAGAGCTGAATTTGGCCACACAGTCATTACTGCATAAGGAGTATGGTAAGGGGCTGCGTACACAGCCTTTTGGGTCAGTTGTGTTGAAGATTATTGTGGAGGAGGTGTTGTTGTCACCTATCCTTACTGATTGCCATCTGCAGGACAGGAAACCAAGAATCCAGTTGCAGAGCTAGGGGTTCAGATAACCAATAGATTAGATCAAAGTTCTGCATGTCATGATGGTGAAGGGAAGATCAGGGGGAGCAGGCGCACTGAACATTCTCCTCCTTAGTGAAGGTAGAATGCAGCTTGTGAGTGCAAAAGAAAGTTTGAAGTACTATCAGCCATTCTTCAGCCAAAAACGACAAGTAGATGATCCAACTCGACCCACTCCTGTACCTCCCACCATCACAGGTGCCAGGTTTTAGACACTTCAATTTACTCCATGTCACAGAGTCACAGATGTACAACACGGAAACAGACTCTTTGGTCCAACCAGTCCATGCCAACTGTAATCCCAAACTAAACTTTGTTTCTGTCTGAGTCAGCCGGTAATAATGATCAATGTCTGTTCCTGTCAGTGTACAGAAAAGTTGGAGCGACTGACTTCACGGAAGTCACTTCTGGACTTCACAGAAAGTCACTGCAGTTATCATCTCAAGGGGCTCGGGGCTGTTTATATACAGAATAACAGATACCTGGGAGGGAGTTACAGACTGGAATCTAATCGAGGGGTTTGGGGTGGTTTATATACAGAAAAGCTGGTGCTACCATCACTGAATACCCCCTCCCACCACTATTAACATCCTGGGTGTTCCCATTGACCAGAAACTGAACTGGACCCAGCCCATATACACACAACAGCTCCAAGAGCAGGTCAGAGGCTGGGAATACTGCAGCAAGTAACTCCCCCCACCCACACCCCTAAACCTGTCCCACCATCGATAAGGCACAAGTCAGGATTGTGAGGGAATATTCCCCACTTGCCCCTGTACGGGGTGGGGAGGGCGGGTGGTGAGCAGCTCCGACAACACTCGAGCAGCTCGACACCGTCCAGGGACAAAGCTGCCCCCCCCACACCCCCACAATTAGCACCACACCCACAAACACCCCAACACCCCCACCCCAACGCGCTCAGTCGCAGCAAGGTGTACATCGATAAGACCCATTGCAGTGAGGTTCCTGAGACAGACCTTCCCAAACCTTTCACCTCTACTCCCAGAGAGGGGGTGGGATGAGAGGGGGATGCGAGGGGCAGCAGATACATTTGAAACACAAGCCCTCTGCAAGTTGTCCTCCGAGACCCCCACCCGTTTTGAAAGGCTGAATTTGAATGCTGAATACAGGGTTAAAGACAGGCTCCTTGGCAGTGTAGAGGAACAGTGAGGTTAGATTGGATTAGATTGGATTAGATTCCCTACAGTGTGGAAACAGGCCATTCGGCCCAACAAGTTCACACCGACCCTCCGAAGAGCAATCCATCCAGACGCATTGTGGTATTAAGAAAGTGATGACCACATTGAATGCTGCAAGCTTGGAAATTTTCCCAGCTGCTGTCCTGGACACTGCTCCATAACTACTTTGGCTCTTTCCAAGCTGTTGCAATGTAACAACTAGACTCTACTAGACTGACGTTGAGCTGACAATGTGGAAAATTGCAGTTATGTCCTGTCCACAAAAGAAAGGACAAATTCAAATCCAATCAAGTCAACTCTAATTAATCTGGAAAATGTTAGAATCCATTGTGAATACTACTAACAAGCAATACCTACTCAGCAATAACTCATCAATAAGCAATTTTGTTTCTGTCAGGATCACTTGGCTCTAGACTACATTATAGATTTGGTCCAAACATGGACAAAGGAATTGAATTCCAGAAGTGAGGTGACAATCAAGGCAGCATTTGACTGAGTACGGCATCAGGAAATCCAGCAAAGTTAAAATCAATGGGCATCAAGAAAAACAACTCTCCATTGGTTGGTGTCATAACTAGCGGAAAGGAAGATGGTTGTGGTTGCTTGAGATCAGCCATCCCAGCTCCAGAAAATCTCTGCAGGAGTTCCTCAGGATTCCAACCCCAGCCAGCTTCAGCTGCTTTGTCAATGACCTTCTCTACATCATAAAAGTCAGAAATGTGAATGTTTACTGATGATTGTGTAGTGTCCAATTCCATTCACGATGAGGGAAAAATTCGATTGATATAATACTTTTCACAACTACCAGGTGTTTCTTAACACTTTATGGGCAATGGACAACTTCTGACAAATAACATCCTGTCAGGTAATGTAGCAGACAGTAACTGCATGCATCAAAACCTGGACAAGTTTTAGGCTTATTTGTACTAAATGCTGCATTAGATATTCAGTGTGTAAAGTGCTGAGTTAAAGGGAATTCAGTGTGGAAGAGGAAAAAGTTGCCCCTTTTGCAGCCTCTTGTAGTTGGTTCATATTTCAATACAGAGGGAAATGCTGATCAGTGACCACTGGTAAAATTTCTGCTACTCTAATTGTAAGAATTAATTTTCAAAGTTACAGGATGGCAGGTCAACATGGCCAAGTTGATTGCACATCCTCTACCAATAAAAGCTAACACACCATATGTCTTCCTAACAGCCCTACCAACCTGGACAGCAATTTTCAGGGATCTATGTACATGGACACTGATTTCTCTCGGCTCATCTACACTACCAAGAATCTTACCATTAGCTCAGTACTCTGCATTCCTGTTACTCCTTTCATAGTGAATCACCTCACACAATTCCACATTAGGCTCCATTTGCCATGTCTCCGCCCAGTTCTGTAGCTTATCTATGCCCCTCTGTAACCTGCAACATCCTTCGGCACTATCCACAACTCCACCAACCTTCGTGCCATCTGCAAATTTGCTAACCCATCCTTCTATGCCCTCATCCATGCCATTTATAAAAATAACAAACAGCAGTGGCCCCAAAACAGATCCTTGCAGTGCACCACTAGTAACTGTACTCCAGGATAAACATTTCCCATCCATCACCACCCTTTGTCTTCTTTCAGCTAGCCAATTTCTGATCCAAACCACCAAATCACCCTCAATCCCATGCCTCCGTATTTTCTGCAATAGCCAACCTTATCATGTGCCTTACTCGAATCCAAACATACCACATCAACTGCTTTTTCCTCATCCACCTGTTTGGTCACCTTCTCAAAGAACTCAGTAAGGTTTGTGAGACACAACCTATCCTTCACAAAACTGTGTTGACTATCCCTAATCAATTTATTCATTTCTAGATGATTATAAATCCTATCTCTTATAACCCTTTCTAACACTTTACCCACAGCTGAAGTAAGGCTCTCTGGTCTACAATTACTAGGGTTGTCTCTACTCCCCTTTTTGAACAAGGGGACATTTGCTATCCTTCTGTCTTCTGACACTATTCCTGCAGACAATGATACCTCCCCCTCCGCTGCATCTATTCCCAGGATGACCAATTCCACCTTAGAATATCCCAGATGGCCTCCCTTTTCCAAGATCACAATTTCCGTTATCATGTGATCGACGATGCCCTCCAATGCATCTCCACCTTTGCCCTTGAGCCCCACCCCTCCCAATGCAATAAGGACAGAACCCCGCTGGTCCACTCTCCATCCCACCAACCTCCACATTCATCATATCATCCTCTGCCACTTCCGTTACATACATATGGACTCCACCAGCAGAGATATATTTCCCTCGCCACCCCTAATAGAATTCTGGAGAGACCATTCCCTCCTCGTCAGGTCCATGCCTCCTACCAGCCCACACCCAACTCCTAGCACCTTCCCCTGCCACCGCGGGAAGTGTAAAACCTGCAGCTATACCACTCCCCTCAACTCTGTTCAAGGCCCCAAAGGATCCTTCCACATCTGACAGAAATTTACCTCTACCTCCACCAATGTCATCTACTGTATCTGTTGCACCCGATGTGGTCTCCTCTACATCAGGGAGACAGGACACCTGCTTGTGGATCATTTCAATGAACATCTCTGGGACACCCGCACCAACCAACCCCTCCGCCCCGGGGGTGAACACTTCAGCTTTCCCTCCCACTCCGTCAAAGACATGCAGGTCCTGGGCCTCCTCCGTCGCCACACCCTTACCATCCGATGCCTGGAGGAAAAATGCCTCATATTTTGCCTTGGGACCCTGCATCCACATGGGATCAATGTGGATTTGAACAGTTTCCTCATTTCCCTTCCTTCAACAACATCTCAGTCTCAAGCCTCCAACTCAGCACCACCCTCCTGACCTGCCCATCACCTTTCCCATCTATCCACTCCACCCTCTGCTCTAACCTATCACCTTCTCCCTCACCTTCATCTACCTATCGCATTCTCAGCTACCTTACGCCCCAACCCACCACCCCACCCTTCCATTTATTTCTCAGCCCTATACAAGCCTCACAAATTGAATTTGTATCAATGTATACCAATCATGTAAACCAGACAACCTGAATCATCCAGACAACCACAAGCCTCATTCCTGATGAAGCGGTTATGCCTGAAACATCGATTCTCCTGTTCCTCGGATGCTGTCTGACTGGCTGCGCTTTTCCAGCACTACACTCTCGACTTTGATCTCCAGCATCTGTAGTACTCTATTTCTATTCAGTTCAGCACCATAAGTGGCTCAGCTGTACAAAGGTGGAGACTGAAGAATGGAAGAACAACACTAATAGGGGATTCCATAGTCAGGAGATCAGACTAACATTAATGCGATAATCGATGTAGCTGTAAGATTGCATGTTACTTCACTGTTGCCAGGGTAAAGGTGGCATAGCGTGCGCTGGAAAGCCCGAAGCAGGAGTCTGGCAGCAGTCTGCTGTAGCTGCGGAGGAGGAAAAGTTGGACTCTCTTTAAGTGATGCTCTTTAATTTTGTTCTGTGAATGGCACTTATGTACGAGCAATGGTACACATTTTTCACTGTATTTTATATTGAATGCATGTGACAATAAAGGATATTCAAATTCAAATCTGGAGTGATTGGAGGACATTCTTTTGGGGGAGGGTGATCAGCCAAATGTCATAGTCTATGTTATTAGCGTTGACTTGAGTAGAAATGGGGTTGAAGACCAGAAAGTAGATTTCATGGACCTAGATGATTGAACAGTAGGAGTCACAATCAGTAATCTCAGAATTGCTCTCAGTACCACATGTTAATGAGCATCAAAATAGGAACAGTGAATGATTAAATATGTGGCTGAAAATTAGTGCAGGAAGTCGGGCATCAGATTTCTAGGGCATTAGGACCAGTTCCGGGGACAATGGGGCCTGTATGTGCAGAACAGGCTACAGTTGAGTCAGAACATGATAAATATTCTTACAGGAAGATTTGCTCGTGCTGTTGGGAGACCTCAGGGAAGTGGTTAGAAACTTGAAGGCAAATTCAGAGCAATGAATGGAAGGCAGAAATTTAGCAAGTGACTCTGAAAGACACAGTACAAAAAATTGGTGCTTTAAAAGGTATATATGTACATGTAAGGACATTAACAAATAAAGTCAAAAAGCAGAGGGTACAGATTAGCAACATGGTGATGTGATATCATTGCTATAATGGCTACTTGGCTTTAAGATAGACAAAGATGGCATTAGGCAAGGTTCCACATAGCAGACTGGTCAGAAAAGCTAAAGCCAAAGGGATATAAGGGAATGTGGTGAGTCAGAAAATGGGCTGATGGCCTTTTTGGTACTATAACTTTTCTATGGTTCTCGGGTTCATTATTTTTATCGAGGACTAGGGAACAGCTGGATTCACTGGATGTCACATGTTTTCAGGTAACTGTTGGATTGAATGTAAGGGGTTTATGGCTTTGTTTAGGATATCGTTTGAAGGTCCTACTGGATTGGTATGCACAAAGAAGGATGTCCTCAGGACCATCAGTGGTATGACACCAGGTCATGCAAGCCTGTCCAAAATTGCCACCTGATGAGTGTAGTGTCAGCCATGTGGAGGAATGCATAGCCATTTAGGAAGAAGGCCAATGACTTTCTTCACTCTGCCATCATAACTGCCACTATCTTCGTTCCAGTACCACACACTCATTCTATCTCTGCTACTGTGTGGACTTCCCACCATGCTGTATATGCTCACTGTTGGCTGTGGCATCCCAAGCCCTGTTAACACCAGCCCTTCATGCCCTCTGTGCTGCCTATTCATTTATACAACACTTTCCTAGCTGCAATTAAAATAACACTTTGCCACTTTCATCCCTCTTAATAATATCCTCTCCCTCATTCCCAAGAATATCAGCCCAGAATTAGCCAGGATTGGCAGTGGGCTTTCTGACATTTGGCTCCTCAATCTTTACGTGGCGAATGTCCTGATTCTGAGAGTTCTGAGTGGCTTACCGTCCGTGTTCAATCCCTCAGTGCAAAGTATCCTTGCTGCAGCATTTCAATGATAGTTGCCAATGCAGCTCCAAAGTGCGGCAATGAAATGTGAAAGCATACTGTATATGAATCAGAAGTATGTCATAGGAGTTCTCAGAGGCTGGCACAGGTGAGAGATAAAGAGGAAAGAGATCAATCCGAAAGTGGTACAGTTGAGAACAGAAGCGAGTCAAACAGTCAGGGCAGGCAGGGACAAAACAGAGAACAAGGTAGGACTAATGAATAAAACTGCATTTATTTCAATGCAAGAGGCCTAACAGGGAAGGCAGATGAACTCAGGGCATGGTTAGGAACATGCGACTGGGATATCATAGCAATTACAGAAACATGGCTCAGGGATGGACAGGACTGGTAGCTTAATGTTCCAGGATACAAATCCTGGTTCCAGTGGTTAGCACTGCTGCCTCACAGCGCCTGTAGACCCGGGTTCAATTCCCGACTCAGGCGACTGACTGTGTGGAGTTTGCACGTTCTCCCCGTGTCTGCGTGGGTTTCCTCCGGGTGCTCCGGTTTCCTCCCACAGTCACAAAGATGTGTGGGTCAGGTGAATTGGCCATGCTAAATTGCCCATAGTGTTAGGTAAGGTGTAAATGTAGGGGTATGGGTGGGTTGCGCTTCGGCGGGTCGGTGTGGACTTGTTGGGCCGAAGGGCCTGTTTCCACACTGTAAGTCTAATCTAAGTCTAATCTAAAAAAAATGCTTCAGGCTTCAGGAAGGACAGAAAGGGAGACAAGAGGCGGGGTGGGGGCAGGGTGGGGGGGGCCGTTGGTGGGGTTGGCATTTTTGATAAGGGATGGCTTTACAACTGTACTGAGGGAGGATACTCCTGGAAATACTCCAGGCAAGTTATTTGGGTGGAACTGAGAAATAAGAAAGGGATGATCACCTTATTGGGGTTGTATTATAGACCCCCTAATAGTCAATGAGAAATTGAGAAACAAATTTGTAAGGAGATCTCGGTTATCTGTAAGAATAATAGGGTGGTTATGGCAGGGGATTTTAACTTTCCAACATAGACTGGGTTGTGTTAGGGGTTTAGGTGGAGTAGAGTTTGTTAAGTGTGCACATTTTCTGATTCAGTATATGGATGTACCTACTAGAGAAGGTGTAAAATTTGACCTACTCTTGGGAAATAAGGCAGGGAAGGTGACTGAGGTCTCAGTGGGGGAGAACTTTGTGGCCAGCGACCATAATTCTATTCGTTTTTAAATAGTGATGGGAAAGGATAGACCAGATCCAGAAGTTGAAGTTCTAAACTGGAGAAAGGCCAATTTTGACGGTATTAGGCATGAACTTTTAAAAACTGATTGGCGACAGATGTTTGCAGGTAAAGGGACATTTGGAAAATGGGAAACTTTCAGAAATGTGATAATTAGAATCCAGAGACTGTACATTCCTGTTAGGGTGAAAGGAAATGCTGGTAGGTATGGGGAATGCTGGATGTCCAAACAAATTGAGGGTTTGGTTAAGAAAAAGAAGGAGGCATATGTCAGGTATAGACAGGATAGATCAAGTGAACCCTTAGAAGAGTATAAAGGCAGTAGGAGTATACTTAAGAGGGAAATCAGGAGGGCAAAAATGGGACATGAGATAGTTTTGGAGAACAGAGTTAAGGAGAATCCAACGTGATTTTACATTAAGGACAAAAGGGTAACTAGGGAGAAAATTGGGGCCCTCAAAGAACAGCAAGGCTGCCTTTGTATGGAGCCGCAAGAGTTGCGGGAGATACTAAACAAGTATTTTGCATTGGTGTTCACTGCAGAAAAGGACACAGAAGATATAGAATGTAGACAAATAGATGGTGACATTTTGAAAAATGTCCATATTACAGAGGAGGAAGTGCTGGATGTCTCTAAATGAATAAAAGTGGAAAAATCCCCAGGACCTGATCTGGTGTACGCTCGAACACTGTGGGAAGCTGGGGAAGTGATTTGCTGGGCCTCTTGCTGAGATATTTGCATCATCAATAGTCACAGGTGAGGCGCTGGAAGATTGGAGGTTGGCTAACATGGTGCCACTATCTAAAAAGGATGGTAAGGACAGCTGGGGAACTATAGACCAGTGAGCCTGTTGTTGGTGGTGGGCGAATTGTTGGAGGGAATCCTGATGGACAGGATGTACAAGTATTTGGAAAGGCAAGGACTGATTAGGGATAGTCAACATGGCTTTGTGTGTGGGAAATCATATCTCACAAACTTGATTGAGTTTTTTGATGAGGATAGACTGGTAGATGTGATCTTAATGGACTTCAATATGGCGCTCAACAAGGTTCCCCATGCGAGACTGGTTAGCAATGTTAGATCTCATGGAATACAAGGAGAACTTACCATTTGGATACAAAACTGGCTCAAAGGCAGAAGACAGAGGGTGATGGAGGGTTGTCTTTCAGACTGGAGGCCTGTGACCAATGGAATGCTACAAGGATCGGTGCTGGGTCCACTGCTTTTCATCATTTTTATAAATAATTTGGATATGAGCATAAGAGGTATAGTTAGTAAATTTGCAGCTGACACCAGAATTGGAGATGTAGTGGACAGCGAAGAAGGTTACCTTGAATTACAACGGAATCATGATCAAATGGGCCAATGGGCTGAGAAGTGGCAGATGGAGTTTAATTCAGATAAATGCGAGGTGCTGCATTTTAGGAAAGTAAATCTTAGCAGGACTTATACACTTAATGGTAAGGTTCTAGGTAGTGTTGCTGAACAAAGAGACCTTGGAGTACAGGTTCATAGCTCCTTGAAAGTAGACTTGCAGAGAGATAGGATATGAAGAAGGCGTTTGGTATGCTTTCCTTTATTGGTCAGGGTATTGAGTACAGGAGTTGGGAGGCCATGTTGCTGCTGTATAGGACATTGGTTAGGCCACTTTTGGAATATTGCATGCAATTCTGGTCTCCTTCCTATTGGAAAGATGTGGTTAAACTTGAAAGGATTCAGAAAAGATTGATAAGGATATTGCCAGGGTTGAGGATTGAGCTATAGGGAGAGTTTGAATAGGCTAGGGCTGATTTTCTTGGAGCATGGTAGGCTGAGGGGTGATCTTATAGAGGTTTATAAAATTATGAGAGGCATAGATAGGGTAAATAGACACGGTCTTTTCCCTGGGGTGGGGGAGTCCAGAACTAGAGAGCATAGGTTTACGGTGAGATGGGAAAGATATCGAGACAGAGGGTGGTGGTGTGTGTGGAATGAGCTGCCAAAGGAAGTGGTGGAGGCTAGTCCAATTGTAACATTTAAAAGGCATCTGGATGGGTATATGAATAGGAAGGGTTTGGAGGGATGCGTGCCGGGTGCTGTCAGATGGGACTAGATCGGGTTGGGATATCACGTCGGCACAAATGAGTTGGATTGTAGGGGTGGCACGGTGGCAGTGGGTGGCACGGTGGCACAGTGGTTAGCACTGCTGCCTCACAGCGCCAGAGACTGGGGTTCATTTCCCGCCTCAGGTGACTGACTGTGTGGAGTTTGCACACTCTTCCCATGTCTGTGTGGGTTTCCTCCGAGTGCTCCGGTTTCCTCCCACAGTCCAAAAATGTGCAGGTTAGGTGAATTGGCCATGCTAAATTGCCCGTAGTGTTAGGTGAAGGGGTAAATGTAGGGGAATGGGTCTGGGTGGGTTGTGCTTCGGCGCGTCAGTGTGTACTTGTTGGGCCGAAGGGCCTGATTCCACACTGTAATCTAATCTAATCTTATCTAGTCTGTTTCCGTGCTGTACATCTCTGTGACTCTTTGAATATCTGCTCTGGTGTTAATAGAGCATTTATCAAGCAACAATCCTCCTTAACTGGCAATTCACTACTGCCCATTGAGAAACTCGCCTCATTGCAGATGCATAAAAGATGCAATGATTTGCTCGAGGTAAGTTTCATTGTATTTCTTAATGCAATTCTACCACAAATCTCACCACAACCCCAGCCATTTAAAAGTCCCTGTAAAATTCTGCCCTTTATCACCATTCCTTCATCTTCACTGGGTCAAAGTTCTGGAACTTGCTCCCCACTTGCATTTGGGTGTATCAACAGAGACCTGCAGTAGTTTAAGAAAACAGCTCACCTCTACCTTTTGAATGGGAATTAGAAATGGGAAATAAATGCTTGCAGGCCATGATCAAATAGTAAAAAAGTCATAGGATGACACCTCATTGCTGATTCCCTAACAACAGGAAATTGTTTTGCCTTATTTAAACTTTCAAGAACCTTTATGATTGAAAAAAAATTCATTAATTAAACGTCCTTTTCGTTTGCTCTGCTCAAATGGAAATAGCCTTTTAAGCCTTCCCTCATCGCCATAGTTCCTCATCTCTGATATTATTCCATTGAACTTGTGCCGTGCCCTGTCTATGATCTTAACATTGTTTTTATATTAGGGAGTCTAAAAAAGTGCACAGTAGTTAACTTTGATGCAATGATTTTTTTGTACTCTTAACTTCTCCATCCCTACTTGTAAAACTGAAGTTGTGATTCATTTAAGTGAATTTTAGTTTGTATTGAGGGACTTCTTGCACTTAAATTCTAGACCTTTGTTGCTTTGCTCCTTCCATTACCTTTTCATTCAGTGGTTACTTTCAATCCTTTAATTTTTCTCTCCAAAATATATGAATTCACATTTCTGTGCATTTAATTTATTTCCCCTTTTACTGACTATACTGCTTGTCTGTCCACTAGAACGTGAATTTTTCCTCTGTCTGGATTAATGTTGTCTGAGTCATGTATGCCTGTACATACAGCAGTAAAAATGAAATCAAAGCTGACAGTATTGGAGAAACTCAGCAGGTCTGGCAGTATCTGTGGAAAGAGAAACAATGTTAATGTTTTGAGTCTAATGTGACTTCTTCAGCGCTGAAAGGAGCTGGAAAATGGTGGATTTTTAAAACTGTTGACAGAAGGAAGGAGGAGCAAGTGGAAGAGATTATGAGGGTGCTCAGAGCAAAAGAGAAAGGACGTGATAGTGATAAGGGAGAAAGAGCTATGAAAAATGAGGTGTAAATTTTTGTGTGAAGAAAGGAGATAACTGGTCCACTTTGCCCAGAGGAAAGCCAATAAGACACAAACAAAACACAGCCACTCAATTCTGAGTATTGGATGCTGTAAGGTGCCTAAACAGAAAATAAGGTGAACTTCCTCCAGCTTTTGTTGAGCTTCTGTGGAACATAACAGTAGGCCAAAGAGAAACATTAGTGCAGGAACAAGGTGGTTTGTTAAAGCAACTGGAAGGTCAGGGTCATTCCTACAGACAGAACAGAGGTGCTCTGCAAAGCAATCACTCAGTCTGTGTTTGGTCTCATCAATGTAAAGGTGACCACATTCTGAGAAGCAATTATTTAGCAGGCTAATACTGGCCTGATTTGAGACCTCCAGCTTTATTGACGTATTTTGGTGAGCTGAGTGTGGGGCCTCTAGTGATATTACCTAATTTTAAAAGGAAGCTTAAAGCAGATGTTGTCATTGAGGCCTCAAAGGCATCAGGCAGATATCCTTACCACCCCCTTGGATGATAATAGGAATAGAGGCATCGAAAGTTTAAGTTCCTCTGTTTACCTGTCTTACAGAGCATGAATGGGGTGAAAATCACTCTGATAGACATTTAAAGATGAGAGCTGCATGTGACAAGCTAGCACCAAATTCATTCTGTATATTTATTCTGTGAAACGAGTTTAGGTCATATAAATTGCTGCATAGGGAATGTTACCAAAACTGAGCCATTAGGGCAACAATTTTAATAGTGGTCTTTTTTTTAACTAAGAGCAATTGAACTGAAATATAGTTCTGATCAAATGTTAAGAAATGTGAATTTAATTTCATACTCATCCCAATAGCTTTCTTCTAATTGTCAGATGAATATTTACACACCAAGCACTCAAATTTCACATTCCTATTTAGGAGATGGCAATCAGCAACACAGGATCGTAATCGTAAAATGAAAGCTCATCATTTTTACTGAAGTGTATTGGATGGTACGGTGGCTTCGTGGTTAGCACTGTTGCCTCACACCGCCAGGGACATGGGGTTGATTCCTTTCTTGGGTGACTGCATGGAGTTTGCATGGTTTTCCTCCCACAATCCAATGTTGTGCAGACCAGGTGAACTGGCCATGCTAAATTGCCCATAGTGTTAAGTGTATTAGTCAGGGGTAAATAAAGGGTGGGGGAATGGGTCTGGGTGGGTTGTCCTTCAGAGGGTTGGTGTGGACTTGTTGGGCCGAAGGGTCTGTTTCCATGCTGTAGGGTATCTAATCTAATGTATTCAAAAGAACAGCTTGAGTGTGGACCTAGTAATGTTAGCCACTTTTACCTGGAGGATACTTCTGAAAGGGTGATGGAAGCAGCTTCAATAATAATTTTCAGAAGCGGTGAAGGTCCCACCAATTTAACCCACCCTCAGCAGGTTCCATTAGTGAGTCAGGATTCTTGTAGGTCCGTTGGTTACCCACTGACTTTCCCACTGAGGAGGGAGGTGTTACTTGCAACAATTTTACCCCCCTCTCTCTCTTCTTTATCTTTTCTTTAAATGCTTATCCATATTATGTTACTAACACTTAATAGCTATTACTTCTGTTATACCTGAATGGGGGTAGTGTACTTGAAATCAAGCCCCATTATTCTTGGAGTTATTACAAAAGTTAAAGATTTTATAAAATTACAAAAAAATTCCTTGAATTAGCTGTTTTTTAGACCCAGGTTTATAAAAAGTACAGACCAGGTTTCTGCACTTAACAAGAGTTGCTATTTATTGCAAATAAATAGACTGTAACAACAGTTATGAGCTGCCAATGTAAAACTCTAATAGACTTATAAATTTCCCCTGTACCCAGACACACAGACAGAGACTGACAAAAAAGATGATACTGTTGGAGGGAAAGACTGGGAAAGCATTCAATGGTCCCAGTTCACAGGGATGATCCTTTTGCTAATCAGAATGTTACTTTTCAAACTTTCTCCTCCAGATATTTTTATCATTTGCACGAGGCACAGGGGAACTAATTCACAGAAATAAAGATATCTCACTTGTTAATTAAAAGTCACAGTTTAGAGCAACTGATGAGGGCAAATAAGTGGGTGTCTTCAGGCTTCAGGTGCTTTTTAATGCAGAACAGAAAACACTTCCTTCCTTTCAGAAGGCTGTGACTTCTCCTGAACGTTCACATCCCTAAGTTGTTCAGTTATCTGGGGGCCAAACACATAATTAGAATCCTCTGTCATCAAGAACTCGTCAATTGTTCATAGACTTGCAGCTGGCCAAACTCCATTTGTACATGCCCTCCTGGCTCCAGCTCATATGTAAGGAGACTTCCACACTCGTTTGATCAAGCAATTGTGTAAAGTGTTAAGTTACTTGCTTATAAAAAGTGCATCAATCCTTGGTTTTTAAAACATTTTGTTTCCCAATCAAAAATAAATGAAATTGTAAAAATTCTTTCCAACTCTAACTAAATTCCACAGCAAATGTCAAGCCTCAAGTAGTATTTGGTTTCATGTGTGAATAATGTATAAAGTGTACTCATATATATCTTCAAGCATTAATGCCATGATGAACATTGGATATAGCATCATTTGTTCAGAGATGATTTATTAACACAAAGTAATTATTTTCTTCCTGTACCTTTTTCTCATTCTTCCGTTGTGTTCTTTTTCCATCTTTATAATTTCTCTTCCTTGCCTGTACTTAACCCTCCCTTGCTCTGAAGCCCTTATTCCCATGCTCTTGTTAAGCTCATATTTGACTTCTCCAGTGTCTTTCATATAAGTCTCTTAGCCTCTAGTTTTCATTAATTCTGACTTGTCAGAATCTTCAGCATCTGAATCCTGTCACCACTCCGTTCCAAATGCCTATCTCTCCTCATTCTTGCCAATTTACATAAGCACATCATTTTTCCATCCATATACTTTGTGAATGAATGTAAAAGCTTCCTTTTATTTACAAATCTATCCAATGCCTTATAGCATCCAATCATTGACATTACTACTCTCTGTTCACCTCCATGCTCTTTGATCTGAATCTCACTACTTATGTTCTTTTCCTTCCTTCACTCTACTTTTGATGGCAATAAGCATCTCAGTGCTATTATCTGGACTTTTATCAATGAATTCCTCTAACTTTCTACCTGTTCTCTACCATTACTAAAGAATTTTAAACTTTTTTGTATTATCAAGGCTTTGGTCACTTTTGCTGACCGTCTTACATGGGCTAGGTGCCAGTCATTTTTCTCACCATGAAACCTCTTGGGAGTAATTTTCAGTCTTAAAGATGTTAAATAAATGTAAGTTGTTGTCACAATAACCTTATATCTTCATTCTTTGTTTTTTTGTCATATAAATGTTTAATCATTGACATTTTCATTTTTCAGCCTCTGCTTAATTATTTTTCAATATCACAGCTTCAGTTTTTGTGCATAATTTGTTTACAATGTAGAGAGATTGAAATTGAAACAGTAATATTGTTTGAAGACAACTTCAGATAGGGGTCAGATGTAGTTAAAAGTAGAGTATCATTGAATTTGTTCTGGAAAACCGTAAATGTATATCATACAAACACACATAAACATAATTAACACTATGGCAAAATACATTTATTTCTTACTTTCTTGTAATAGTTCCTGAGTTATTGAGAATACATACTGATAACGACAGTTTGTTTTTCAAAAGACTGATGGCTCTACTATCTTTCCTATTCCCATTATGCCATAAGGCAAGCTTGTGGTGAAGTACATAATTTCTGTGAAACTCTAAGCCATTATAAACCAATGTGTCTGCCATTAACAAGCACTTAAATGACTGAAAATTTGCTTAATATTTTCTTTTAATATTTGTAAAGTACAATATCACTGAAATAACACAATTGTAAAATGTATAATGCTTTTCTAAGGTTATAAAATTATTCACAATTTCCAACCTTTCATGGAGCACATTTCATCTGGTTCATTTCTGTGTTCTAGTCTACTCTTAATTATGTCTTCATTTTCTGAAGTAAGAGTCAACGGAGCAATTAACCTAAAGGAATGACTTCCATTCATCTCATCTTCCTGGTTGCCAAACTTCACATGATAAAGGCATTGCTCACGCAGCACCATCTTAATTCTTTAGGTCAGAAAGTCATACAGCAGCGAAACAGACCTTTCGTTCACCATGCCATGACGACCAGATCCTAATCTGACCTACTATATATACTTGTGTATAAGTCGAGTTTTGAAGACCGTTTTTTTGAAGCTGAAATTGGGGATCGATTTATACATGAGATATTGCTTTCGAGGGGTTGAAATTCATGCTTGTCATGAGTCATAAAGTGGACTGACAGGTGCCAAATCTTTATATAAAATAATAAACAACAAAATAAAAAAAAGAATTATGGCCATTATTGAATATTTATCTCCAAAATAACTGTCTCCCTTCTGCCTGCTACAGTAGAATTGGTACTGTCATACCAAATTCGAGTTACCAGTACCATAAAGTGCAAGTAGGTTGACACATATATGTCAAAGTTACTAGCCATACCAGCAGGTGGTCAGGCCATCTAGCAGGGGTATTTGTACAACACACAATTCATGGTCAGGGAGAGACCCGTGAAAAGCTAGAGTCGACTTATACACGAGGTACCTGAAAAAGACCAGCTTTTTTGACGAAAAATAAAGGGATGACATATGACAATAGACAATAGGTGCAGGAGTAGGCCATTCTGTCCTTCGAGCCTGCACCACCATTCAATATGATCATGGCTGATCATCGTCAATCAGTTTCCTGTTCCTGCCTTATCTCCATAACCCTTGATTCCACTATCCTTGAGAGCTCTATCCAACTCTTTCTTAAATGAATCCAGAGACTGGGCCTCCACTGCCCTCCGGCGAAGAGCATTCCACACAGCCACCACTCTCTGGGTGAAGAACTTTCTCCTCATCTTTGTCCTAAATGGTCTACCCCATATTTTTAAGCTGTGTCCTCTGGTATACATGAGATTGTCCTATACACAAGTATATACTGGAGTCACATTTGCCAGCATTTAGTCCATATCCCTCTAAACCCTTCCTATTCAAGTATCCATCCTTATGCCTTTTAACTGTCATAATTGTACCTGCTCCCATCATTTTTTCTGTCAGCATTTTCTATACATGCACTATCCTCTGCATGAAAAAGTTACCCCTCACGTTTCCTTTAAATGTTTCCCCTCTCACCTTAAACATATGCCGTCTAGGTTTAGATTCCTCTACCCCAGGGAAAACACCTTGGCTATTTATCATATTCATGCTCCTCAGTGAACTGACCAATAAAGGCAAGCATACCAAATGCCTTCTTCACCCCCCTGCCTTCTTGTGATTCCATGTTCAAGGAACTATGCATCAGCACCCCTAGGTCTCTTCATTTGGCAACACTCCACAGGATTCCTACCTTTAATTATGTAAGTCCTGCTCTGATTTAACTTTCAAAATGCAGCGCCTCACATTTATCTAAATTGAACTCCACCCATCACTCCTCAGCCCATTGGGCCTTCTGATCAAGGTTCTTTTGGACGCTGAGATAACCGTCTTCACTGTCCACTCCGCCACCAACTTCTACGAATGGTAGCTGTTAATGCAGAAAAATATCCATTGGCTGAACATTTTCCTGTTGTCTTAAATATTCCAAATAGATAATGTACTATGGCAAGTACAAATCAATTCTTTTGTCAATAAGGGGAGGAACTACAATCTCAAATCTTACAGATATACAATTCACCACACCTCAATATGTTTGTCTTTTTAATACTAACCAGTAGGTGAAATCTGCATTACAGTCAAACTACGTGGAAAAGTAGTACACACTAAAGATAGTACATGCTTACAAATATATTTCCCTTAAGAACCAGCAGCCATACTGATGGTTACTTAAACCTTTTACATTAAGTTGAAAGAACACTGATTAGACATCAGCTCATGCCTTTGGGAGAAATGTCACTGACCCATCTTGCAATTACAAAGACTAACAGCTTAACTATCACGTGATTACTCATCTGAATGACAGAAATGCATGCTCATCTGCTTTATACTTGGATTAAATGAGCACATTCTGTTAATCTTTATGCAAAAATTCCCTTTTTTGTCAACCAACTCCAGCCCTACTTGGCATCTCTAGTGTCCCGAAAGTGCTGCTTTCTCAAATCCATTTGATACTTGTTGTCATGGTAACCATTGCAGAATGGCATGCTAATCAACTCAGATCCTACTGTTCACAAACAACCCTAAAAGGCTAGCCATGCAAGCAACCACCGCCTTGAAATTTTCCATACAGCTCAGCAGAGTCTCAGAGGAAGAGAGGTTAATATAATGGATTACTCCATACAGATCAGGAAAATCAAAACAAGCACTTAATGCAAATTTTATTTCAAAACAAAATCAGTCACAGATCAAATTCACGGTTATCTGAGAGAAAAAACAACTCAGGTCAGGATCAATTCAACTGGGTTTTCTTTGTTCTATTACAGCTAATAATTGACTAAAGCATGCAATTGTTCACTGGGTAATTTGTATAATGACCAACATCACTTCATTTGTTTTGAGGGCACCAAGTACAATATATTTATTTTCTTCAAAGAATCATTGTATTTTAATTAGGATGTTTGCAGCAAAATTGCCAATATTACAATTCAATTAAGACTCTGTTAAAAAACTTATTTTCTTTGATCAATTTTAGCCAGCAATGCAGTCTACCCATTTCACCAAACTCATCATTTTAAATTTGTATCAGCTAGGTAGGTTGCAGTTTCTTATCTCTCTATTCAGCCATACCCTAGTCCCATTTCCAACGCAACATATGGTACAGTGAAAAATGCTTTGTGATACCTATTATATGCATCATTTTAACTGATAGGCAGTGAGGTAGGACTGCTTGGATTGGGGAAGTTTGGTTTGACAAGCTATTATTTTTTTTTAAAAATCACTAAAATAATTTTCAAGTTAACCTCTAGAGGATGAGATCCCATTGTATTCTCATTTTAAAGGTTCAGAAAAGAGAGACCACTGATTTAATTATATGGATAATCATTACATTCTCACAAGTCATCAAAAAGAAATAGAGTACAATTATTTTTTCTAAGATCGTTAACTATTAAAGGTTTTGGCTTCAGAGATATATTTCTGTTTTAACATATAATTAATTTTCTATACTGGCTTAAAAGGATCAATACTTTTCCTGCAAGATTTTTGAGTCAGCTACAGCTGATTAACTATTAAAATAAAAATAATCTTTAAAAACATTTGTTGCTTCGAGAAAAAGCAGAAGCATTGATTAGGTTACCTACAGTATGGAAACAGGTCCTTCGGCCCAACAAGTCCACACAGACCCTCTGAAGAGTAATCTACCCCGACCCATTCCCTACCCTATATTTACTCTGACTAATGCACTTAACACTATGGGCAATTTAGCATGCACATCTTTGGATTGTGGGAGGAAACCCAGGCAGACACAGGGGGAAATGTGCAAACTCCACACAGCCACACGAGGTGGGAATCAAACCTGGGTCTTTGGCACTATGAGGTAGCAGTGCTAACCACTGAGCCAGCATGCTGCCCCCATGGTGCTTTGTTTTTGGTAAGTTAAAAATCACACAACACTGGGTTATAGTCCAACAGGTTTAATTGGAAGCACATTAGCTTTCGGAGCGACGCTCCTTCATCAGGTGATGGTGCAGGGGCGTCGCTCTGAAAGCTAGTGTGCTTCCAATTAAACCTGTTGGACTATAACCTGGTGTTGTGTGATTTTTAACTTTGTACACTCCAAATCATGTTTTTGGTAAGTCATAGTAAAGACAAAACACAGGTTCACTTGCACAGTGCAATCATGAAACTTAAGATTAATACTGTCATGTGCATGGACACAGTGGTATTGATCTAAACAGAACAAGACTTACAATTTAAAAACAAACAACTGATTGACTGCAGAAGTTAAAAAAAATTAAAATATTTAATCCAATTTTGTTTTTAGGCTCCAATGCCTGCTATTAACATTAAAACGTTGTTGCCGCATTCATGATTCTCTGTGTACATATCAAAGCATTTACAACATATAACTGATTGGCAAATAGAACTCACAATGAGAGCAAGCTCAAAAACAGACCCAGAGCAGACATAGATACAAAAGTGTATTTCAACAGGAAGCTAAGGTCTAGGAAACAGTCAGATTGAATTCACATACTGATCTGATAAAGACTAGAACAAAGTTACACATTTTGGCATTTGAACAAATTTCAGTAGAAACAACTGCTCTAATCTTAGAATTAAGCAACAAAGAATGTTTTTATTCATCAAGATTAAATAGATTTGATTCGAGTTTTAGAAGTTTCAAGTATATTCAAAGTATGAGTTACAAACTGTTTGACGTTAAGCTGCTCCTGGTAAGTAGGGATGAGGAAGGTCATCCTACTTATTTTAGTTCATAAATCCTAAAGCATGCACCTCCCAATTTTTGTATCAGATTGCTTATTAAATTATTTTTGAACCCTTTCCTGTTTAGGAAATTTATTTCACAAGTTGATTAAACTGAGCGATTAAATTATATTTAATCACTATCCTCAGATTACTATTTATTAGTTTCAGCCTGCCTCCTCTCTTTCAAACTGGTTCACCCTTTCCTCATAACTTAGAACTGATATTGAGTGTTGACCTGTGGCTTTTCTTTGATTTAGATTTTGAATGTCTTTCATTTTTCTTGGCATTCAACATGGAGATTCACTCAAGTTATAGTCCAACCAGTGCATTAAATTAACTGATTATTAACCTATTTTACATATAATACAGCAATTCTGGTAGCAGATCTGATGAAGAGTTATCTAGACTTGAAACATTAGCTTGCTGTCTGATCTGCTGTGATCTCCAGCATTTGATATTTTCAGTACAGATTCCAGCATTTGCAATAATTTGTTCTTACATATAATCTAGTCTCCCAGCTGTGTGCTAAACATCCTACTTGTTTTGTTGATTGTTGCTCTGCACTGGTTTTGCCCACTCATCCTACTACTCCAGCCAATCCCATTGACCAGGCAAATTGATGTGCCCACTCATCCTACTCCTCCATGTGCGGTGAGAACATGATGTAATCATCCCTCTTGGCACACAGGGCTTTCATAAATTCCAGATGTATCGATGGAGCTCATACTCGGAGTTGTTGGCAACATCATGTCCTTGTTTGCATGAGTTTTAATGTCTTTGTGACTTCACACCAGAGTGTGAGGCTCCAGGTCATGTTAAAAGAAGTAACACAGTTCCGTCCCTTTATTAGTACTAGTGAGGCTTCTCTAATGCTAGTCCTGCTACAGTGCCTTGCATCTTTAACCTAATTTTTGCCACTTACTATTTTCCCTTTAGTAACTGTATCAGTCTGATGCTACTCTGTATATTCAACTGGTCTATGAGAATTGTCACTGCATTCTAAAAACTGTTTCACAAGGTAAATTCATAGCATGAAAAGTGATGAATACTCTTTACTTAATAATTTAATATAAAATAACAGATAAATGCTCCAAAGGTAACACTTCAGTTCACTGGAAAAAGAATAAGCAGATGCACGTCCCTAACCAATAATTCAACTAAGACGACTAAAAGGGTCAATAAGTAACATGAATTTAAAGACAATGAAGAAAACATGGATCAAAATTTAACTGTGTCATTTAAAATCATATAGCTTCTCTAATAATATACTCTTTTTTGCAGTCTCCTGCTTTACACGTTTGCTTTTAGTGAAACAATTGATGTTCTTTAAATAAGAACCAAATAATTGATAGATGTAATTACTTCTAAAAATAACAAAGCTGTGCTTCCTTATTACAATAATTTAAGTAATTTAATTAGCAACAGGCTGCCATTGAATTCACACAGAGAACCATACACAGGTATTGTCATTAACACTGCATAGCACTGCTATTATTCACAGCTCAGTGCAACCAATTTTATTTGGAATATGTGCTGCTGGGAATGAAAGAGGCAAGGCATGACTATTAGAGGTTTCTTTGATTATTCACTTACTGACACTGACTTACAAGATCTAAATTTAATCATATTAATTACATAGCAAAAAAAACCCAAATGCTTTTACATAAAACTATTTATCTGTATTCTTGATATTGGACAATATATGTGAAATACAAAATGAGTCTTTGCTTTATTACAGAGCCTACTATTCCTTTGGTTATGTCAGTGAAGCGGATGTTTGATGAAAAATGCATGTTAATTTTGTAGGTAGGGCATTGCATATATTTAACATGAAGCATGCTATTTCACTGCTGCCAAACACATATGCGCTTTATAGTGCATGTAATGTAGCCATTCGTTTAAGTCAGAGACACTGACTGAGTTGCCATGACTACATGGCAGTAAGAAAGCTTCCTTTCTTTCTGTCATTTTCAACAAAATTGTTTCACAGCACAAAGGAACAGAAAGTGTGCATTTTAAATTCACCTAGATAGCACAGCCATATATGTTATATTTGGAGAGAGACTTTGGTTATCATTATCATAAAAAACAAACAAAATTCAAATATTGTTACACAGTAATTTCCAATCCTTTTCTTCACATATTGTGGAATAATGATTTTAAATGCAACCTAATATCATAAGCAAGCATTACTGATCACTTGTGAATGTTGTATGCTGAATACTAATAGTACAATATATATCCACTGCTATATCTGCTTTTGTTTGAGTTTTTTTCTGGAGTACTATTTCCTTTCTTTAATACAATATTCCCTGCTGGCCTTTTACAGCTGTGATGATTGATCTTTTTCCTTCTTTTGCTTTCCTTGCTGTCCTCAGGTAACATTTGCGCACCACACTACCACTTACAAAGCATCATTTTCTTCAACTCTGCCCATGCATATCTGATTTTAAAATTTAATACTTCAAATGATTAAATATTCTTTCACATTTAACAAATACACTAATTACTTTCACACATTTCTAAAACGACCATGTTGTGAACTATTTACAAATGTTTTGCATAAAAACCAAGCCATTAGTCTCGAGCATATAGATGCTGATTGCTGCCTTTTTTTGTACAAAGAATTCATTTTGAGCATATGCCATGATAATTATAGTCCTAAGATATGCATTGCTGTCTGGAATAGTATTTTTAAGGGTAATAGTGCATCTGAGTACTTCAAAAAATATTCTATTCCCTCGACCATTTAAATAACGAAAACCACTTAAAAGAAAAAAAACAGCAGGAAGCGAAATTACGGCCTTTGCAGGGTACAAATGTGAATTTTGAAAACTGTTACAAATTGGATATCTCTACAAACAGATTTACACGGTTCAAGACACTGAGCATGAGGTGATCAGTCTTGAAAGTAAAACCCTGTCCCCAACACTGGATAAGAATGAAATTCGATGATGTGATTCAACTTAAATTTGCAATTCCATCAGAATCCCAAGGAAGGGGTTCTATTGATGCCATAACCTGTTGGGGAGATGCTTAAGTGGATTGTTAGTAATCTTAACACCAATATTAAATTGCTGCCACTCAACTGTTTAAAAGAAATTGGTGATTCAATTTGCCTAACTGCATTAGGTGAAATTGCAGTGGAAGTGCATCAGTTCGATAATTTTGTAAATATTTCAATATTTTTGATTGAAATTCTTTTATAATTGTTTATGCAGGGACATCAGTTGAAGGGTAGGGGTTGGGGTCAGGTGTGGTATTGGTTAACTCAGTTAACTAAATATTTGGTTGAAGTTAAAAATCACGCAGCACCAGGTTATAGTCCAACAGGTTTACTTGGAAGCACTAGCTTTCAAAGTGTAGCTCCTTTGGAAGAGACTTCTTCCAAACTGCCTGATGAAAGAGCGATTTGGAGATGCCGGTGTTGGACTGGGGTGTACAAAGTTAAAAATCACACAAACCAAGTTATAGTCCAACAGGTTTAATTGGAAGCACACTAGCTTTCGGAGCAATGCTCTTTCATCGGGTGATAGTGGAGGGCTCAATCCTAACACAGAATTTATAGCAAAAATTTACAATGTGATTTGACTGAAATTATACATCGAAAAATTGATTGAATGTTAAGCCTTTCATCTGTTGGAATACAGTGATAGTTTCACTTCTTTCGTGTGTAAATCACAAAACCTTTTTTTTAAAAAAAGTTGCATTCTTGGGTTAGCTGTTAAGAGTGGTGATAGCTAGACAATATGTTGAAGGTGTTGGTCCCCTGTGTTCTCTGTCTATGCCATGATGTTTAGATTGATTCTAATCTAAAAAGTGAGATAACGGAGTTTTACATAAATTCATGCAGTTTTTGAGCTCAGAGTTCTACATGGATGCAAGAGTTTTTGAGCAAAGTACAAATTTGTACTTTCAGGGTTACATTGTACTTTGCTCAAAAACTGCATGCATCCATGTAGAACTCTGAGCTCAAAAACTGCATGAATTTATGTAAAACTCCGTTATCTCACTTTTTAGATTAGAATCAATCTAAACATCATGGCATAGACAGAGAACACAGGGGACCAACACCTTCAACATATTGTCTAGCTATCACCATTGTTAACAGCTAACCTGAGAATGCAACTTTTAAAAAAAAGGTTTTGTGATTTACACATGAAAGAAATGAAACTATCATTGTATTCTAACAGATGAAAGGCTAAACAGAGAATCAATTTTTCAATGTATAATTTCAGTTACATCACACTGTAAATCTTTGCTATAAATTCTGCGTTAGGATTGAGCCCTCCACTATCACCTGATGTAGGAGCGTTGCTCCGAAAGCTAGTGTGTTTCCAATTAAACCTGTTGGACAATAACCTGGCGTTGTGTAATTTTTAACTGATGAAAGAGCAGCGCTCCAAAAACTAGTGCTTCCAAATAGACGAGTTGGACTATAAGTTGGTGTAGTGTGTTTTTTTTTTAACTTTGTCCACCCCAGTCCAACACTGACAGATCTATATCAGAGAAATTTGGTGTAAGGTTCAAATTGATGCACAGAGGCTGAAAGCCAGTCTCATCCAGAACCAGGATAATTTTTCGCTATGAGGTCAGATTGGAGATTTGGGATTGTTTTCCTTGGAAAAGAAGGTGATTCAATAAAAAGTTTTCAAAATGATGAGAAGTCAAGACAGGGTAGATAGAAAGAAACCTTTCCTGATTGTTAAAGGATTGAGAAACAGAGGGCACAAATTTTAAATAATTTCAAAATAAAGCAAATGTGATTTGATTTATGTATCACCAAATGTGTGTAAGTAGAATGAAAAGCTTTGTTTACGAGCAGTGCAGGCAGATCATAGTAAGCAAGGACATACCAATCATTGGGTGAGAAAAAACTTAGACAGACGCATACAGATTACATCGCACAGTGTGCACTATGCAAGATCAACATTAACAAGATCAACATTATTTGTAGAAAAGACTCCATTCATCAGTCTAATAACGGCAGGGAAGAAGTTCTCTCTGAACAAGGATTCTGGGTAACCCAAGATGGAGGATGGGAGAAATTTCTGGCTGTAACAGCTGCTCATTTTTTGAGGTATTTTAGGTGCTGGAGTGATTTCCTCAAATTCTAGGAGCAGCAAATACTGTTTTATATGCTGTTCCATTAATTTGGAACTTTGGAAAAAAAAATCAAAACAACAGTGGTTTTAAAAGGGAGAAGAACAAGGAAAGGAACCACATGGTGAGGTCAGTACAGGAGAGAGAGAGAGAAAGAAACTGACACCACAGTGAACCTGAACAGTTACTACCGTTGCTGTTTGAATTCATGTATCACTGTACATCAGAGTGCGTCTGGGAAAATTAACAAACAGTGGGTCTGTAGATTGTGAAGGAGCAAAAATGGGCTTTAGTAGAGTGATATGTTCTTCTTGTCAGATGTGGGAGTTTAAAGAGAGTTTAAAGGTTACTGAGGATTATATCTGCAATAAATGCTGTTGGTTGCGAATCTTATCAGATCGAATGGATCGGTTGGAGACACAGTGAGAAGCAAGGGGGAATTTGCAGCAGCAACAGTATGTGATGGATGGTTGTTATAGGAAAGGGGGAAAGTTTCAGATATACTCACATAGATGGAGTAATTCCAGGAAAGGTAAGAGAGATAGGCAGCTAGTGCAGGAGTCTTCTGTGGCTATACTCATTTCAAACAAGTATGCTGTTTTGGGAAATGTAGAGGGTGATGATTCTCAGGGGAATGTAGCACGAACAGCCAAGTTTCTGGTAATGCGTCTGGCTCTAATGCAATGAGGGGTACATCGGGTTCCAAGAGATCATGTTAGGGGATTCTGTAGTCTGAGGCAGAGACAGACGTATCTGTGGCCAGCAGCGGAAAATCAGATTTGTGTGTTGCTTCCCTGGTGCCAGGATCAAGGATGTCTCAGAGATGGTGCAGAATGTTCTCAAGGGGGAGAGGGGCTAGCAAGAGGTCATTGTCACATTGGAACCAACAACATAAGAAGGGAAAAGGTTGGGATTCTGAAGAGAGATCACAGAGAGTTAGGCAGGAATTTAAAAAGAAGGTTCTCGAGAGAAGTAATATCTGGATTGCTCCCAGTGCTACGAGCTAGTGAGGGCAGGATTAGGAGGATAGAGCAGATGAATGCATGGCTGAGAAGTTGTGTATGGGAGAAGGATTCACTTTCTTGGATCATTGGAATCTCTTTTGGATAGAAGTGACCTGTACAAGAAGGACGGATTACACCTAAATTGGAAGGGGACTAATATACGGGCAGGGAGATTTGCTAGAGCTGCTCAGGAGGATTTAAACTAGTAAGGTTGGGGGTGGTGGGTTGGAGTGGGGTGGTGGTGGGTGGGGGCAGTGGTGGGGCCCAAGGAGACAGGGCGGAAAAAGATTAAACTGAGACTTGTACAGTTGAGAACAGAAGCAAGTTAAACAGTCAGGGTAGGCAGGGACAGGGTAGGATTAATAAATTAAACTACATTTATTTCAATGCAAGAGGCCTAACAGAGAAGGCAGATGAATTCAGAGCATGGTTAGGAACATGGGACTGGGATATCATAGCAATTATGGAAACATGGCTCAGGGATGGGCAGGACTGGCAGTTTAATGTTCCAGGATACAAATGCTATAGGAAGGATAGAAAGGGAGACAAGGGAGGAGGGAGAGTGGCGTTTTTGATAAGGGATAGCATTACAGCTGTGCTGAGGGAGGATATTCCTGGAAATACATCCAGGGAAGTTATTTGGGTGGAACTGAGAAATAAGAACGGGATGATCATTTTATTGCGATTGTATTACAGGCCCCCTAACAGTCAAAGGGGAATTGTAAGGAGATCTCAGCTATCTGTAAGACTAATAGGGTGGTTATTTTAGGGGATTTTAACTTTCCAAACATAGACTGGGACTGCCATATTGTTAAGGGTTTAAATGGAAAGGAATTTGTTAAGTGTGTATGAGAAAAGTTTTTGATTCAGTATGTAGATGTACCTACTAGCGAAGGTGCAAAACTTAACCTACTCTTGGGAAATGAGGCAGGGCAGGTGACTAAGAATTCAGTGGGGAAGCACTTTGTGGCCAGCGACCATAATTCTATTAGATTTAAAATAGTGATGGAAAAGGATTGATCAGATCTAAAAGTTGAAGTTCTAAATTGAAGAAAGGCCAATTTTGATAGTATTAGGCTAGAACTTTCAAAAGCTGAATGGGCGCAAATGTTCACCGGAAAAGGGATGGCTGGAAAATGGGAAGCCATCAGAAATGAGATAACGAGAATCCAGAAATAGTATATTCCTATTAGGGAGAAAGAGAAGGCTGGTAGGTATAGGGAATGCTGGATAACCAAAGAAATTGAGGGTTTGGTTAAGAAAAAGAAGGAAGCATATGTTAGGTATAGACAGGATAGATCGAGTGAATCCTTAGAAGAGTATAAAGGCAGTAGGATTATACTTAAGAGGGAAATCAGGAGGGCAAAAAGGGGACATGAGATAGCTTTGGCAAATAGAATTAAGGAGAATCCAAAAGGTTTTTACAAATACATTAAGGACAAAAAAGTAATGAGGGAGAGAATATGGTCCCTCAAAAGTCAGCAAGGCGGCTTTTGTGTGGAGCTAAAGAAAATGGGGGAGATACTAAATGAGTATTTTGCATCAGTATTTACTGTGGAAAAGATAATGGAAGATATAGATTGCAGGGATATATATGGTGACACCTTGCAAAATGTCTATATTACAGAGGAGGAAGTGCTGGATGTCTTGAAACGCATAAAGATGGATACATCCCCAGGCCTGATCCAGTGTATGCTTGAACACTGTGGGAAGCTGGGAAAATGATTTCTGGGCCTCTTGCTGAGATATTTGGATCATCAATAGTCACAGGTGAGGTGCAGAAGATTGAAGGTTGGCTAACATGGTGCCATTATCTAAAAAAATTGGTAAGGACAGCTGGTGAACTATAGACCAGTGAGCCTGCTGTTTGTGCTGGGCGAGTTGTTGGAGGGAATCCTGGGGACAGGATGTGCATGTTTTTGGAAAGGCAAGGACTGATTAGGGATAGTCAACATGGCTTTATGTCTGGGAAATCATATCTCACGAATTTGATTGAGTTTTTTGAAGAAGCAACAAAAAGGATTGATGAGGGCAGAACGGTAGATGTGATCTTTACAGGCTTCAAAAAGGCGTTCAACAAGGTTCCCCATGGGAGACCGATTAGCAAGGTTAGATCTCATGGAATACAGGGAGAAGTAACCATTTGGATACAGAACTGGCTCAAAGGCACAAGACAGTGGGTGTGTTGGAGGGCTGTTTTTCAGACTGGAGGCCTGTGACCAATGGAGTGCCACAAGGATTGGTGCTGGGTCCACTACCTTTCATCATTTTTATAAATAATTTGGACATGAGCATAAGAGGTATAGTTAGTAAATTTGCAGATGACATCAAAATCGGAGATGTAGTGGACAGCGAAGAAGGTTATCTCAGATTACAATGGGATCATGCTCAGATGCGCCAATTGGCTAAGAAGTGACAGATGGAGTTTAATTTATATAAATGCGAAGTGTTGCATTTTAGGAAAGCAAACTGTAGCAGTACTTATACACTTAATGATAAGGTCCTAGGGAGTGCTGCTGAACAAAGAGACCTTGGAGTGCAGGTTCATAGCTTCTTGAAAGTCGAGTCGCAGTTAGATAGAATAGTGAAGAAGGCATTTGGTATGCTTTCCTTTATTGGTCAGAGCATTGAGTACAGGAGTTGGGAGGTCATGTTGCAGCTGTACAGGACATTGGTTAGGCCACTGTTGGAATATTGCATGCAATTCTGGTCTCCTTCCTATCAGAAAGATGTGGTGAAACTTGAGACAATTCAGAAAAGATTTACAAGGATATTTTGCCAGGGTTGGAGGATTTGAGCTATAGGGAGAGTTAGAATAGGCTAGGGCTGTTTTTCCTGAAGCGTTGTAGGCTGAGGGGTGATCTTATAGAGGTTTATAAAATCATGAGGGACATGGATAGGGTAAATATACATGGTGTTTTCCCTGGGGTGGGGGAGTCCAGAACTAGAGGGCATAGATTTAGGGTGAGAGAGGAAAAATACAAAAGAGAGCCAAGGGGCAATTTTTCACACAGAGGGTGGTGCATGTATGGAATGAGCTGCCAGAGGAGGTGGTGGAGACTGGTACAATTGCAACATTTAAAAGGCATTTGGATGGGTATGTGAATAGGAAGGGCTTGGAGAGACATGGGCCGGGTGTTGGCAGGTGGGACTAGATTGGGTTGGGATATCTGGTTGGCATTGACGGGTTGGACCGAAGGGTTTGTTTCTATGCTGTACATCTCTATGACTCATCTCTATAACCTGCTGTTGTGTATGTTCAGGCTTCTGTACCTTCTGCCTGATGGAAGAGGGTGTCAGAGAGCATTATTGGCGTGCGATGGGTCTTTGATGATGTGGCAGCCTTTCCGTGACAATGAGCCATGTAGGCGAAGTCCATGGATAGAAGGTTGGCTTCTGTGATGGTCTGGGCTGTGCACACAACATTCTGTAGTTTCTTATGGTCCTAAGCAGAGCAGTTGCTGTACCAGGCTGTGATGCACCTGGATAACATGCTTTCAAAGATGCATCTGTAAAACTTGGTGAGGGTCCTTATGGACATGCAGAATTTTGTAAACTGCCTGAGGAAGCAGAGGCCTTGTGTGCCTTCTTGACCGTCACATCTATGTGGGAAGTCCAGGATAGGTTGTCGGTTATCATCACTCCTAGAAACCTTCCACTCTTAATTCTCTCAATCTCAGCTCTATTGATGTAATTGGGTGCATGTTCTCCTCTTTTTCTTCTGAAGTCAATGATCAGTTCTTTAGTTTTGCCAACATTGAGAGTGTGGTTGGTATCTTTGCACCATAACACCAAGCCCTCTATCGCCTTTCTGTATTCTGACTCATTGTTGTTT
This sequence comes from Hemiscyllium ocellatum, assembly GCF_020745735.1. Taxonomy (NCBI): domain Eukaryota; kingdom Metazoa; phylum Chordata; class Chondrichthyes; order Orectolobiformes; family Hemiscylliidae; genus Hemiscyllium; species Hemiscyllium ocellatum. The sequence continues at coordinate 32,231,799 of NC_083425.1, forward strand.
GATATCGATCCTACCATGGTGGTGTCATCTGTTAGCTTGTCAATGATGCTTGTTTGGAATTTGGCAACATAGTTGTGGGTGTACAGGGAGTACAGTGGAAGGGTGAGGATGCATCCTTGGGGGTCTCCAGTGTTGAGTGTTATCATAGAGAAAGTGCAGTTGTCTATCTTCACTGATTGCGGTCTGTGGATCCAGTTGCAGAGGGTGGAGCCAAATCAAAGGCCTTAGAGTTTTGAGATCAGTCTGGCGGGACAAATGGTGTTGAAGACGGAGCAGTAGTCGATCAGCTGACATCTGCCATAGGTGTCCTTGTTGTCCAGATATTCTAGGGATGAGTGTAGGGCTAGGAAAATGGCATCCACTGTGGACTTGTTACATTGGTAGGCAAGTTGTAAGAGGTCAAGGCAGGTTGGGAGACCAGACTTGATGTGGGCCATGACCAGCCTCTTGAAATCTTTCATGATTATGGAGGTCAAAGCTACTGGGCTGTAGTCATTAAGGCATAGTGCATGTGCTTTCTTCGGTATGGTCTTCTTGAAGCTTCGGTGGATACTTTGGCTTGTCGGAGGGAGAGCAGGGGTATTCATTGTCAATGAATACCCCTGCCAGCTGGTCTAAGTGCCTGACCAGGGATTCCATCTGGGTCCGTGGCTTTCCTTGGATTGATTCCCAGAAAAGTCGATCTGACGTCTGCAGCAATGACAGTGGGCACAGGTGCGTCCGAGGCTATCAGGGCAGGTGACACCACACAGCTGACATTCAGCTTTAACTGAGCATAGAAAGCATGCAGTGCATCAGGGAGGGATGTGCCTTTGTCCGCATCTCTGAAGGGGTCATACCTGGATCTCCTATATAGGTCTAAGTTGTCTGACTTGAATGCTGCAAGTCTGGACTTCAATAATGAATGCGTTTGCTGATTCATCTAAGATTTTCAATTTGGAAACAGTCAGATTGACATCTTTGGTACACACTCCTCCACGCATTTGCAAATGAAGTCTATGACAGTGGTGGCATACTCATCTCAGTTTTCCATTGAGTACTTGAATACAGACCAGTCCATCAATTCCAATTAGTCCAGGAGACACCGTTTTGCTGCCTCAGATCAGCATTGTACTTTTTTTTGTGAAGGGTCCTCACGTTTCAGTTTTTGCGTGTAAGCTGGAAGGAGAAACATAGTGCTGTGATCTGATTTTCTGAAGTGTGTGCTGGGGATGGAGCAGTGGGCATCTTTGATGTTTGTGCATCAGTCATCCAGGATGTTTGGGGTCTCCTTCCAGTCTTAGACTCCCAAACCCGAATGTATAAATGTAAGGTCCAAGGGAGTGTTACTGAAAAAGAGACCTTGGAGTGCAGGTTCATAGCTCCTTGAAAGTGGAGTCGCAGGTAGATAGGATAGTGAAGAAGGCGTTTGGTATGCTTTCCTTTATTGGTCAGAGCATTGAGTACAGGAGTTGGGAGGTCATGTTGCGGCTGTACAGGACATTGGTTAGGTCACTGTTAGAATATTGCATGCAATTTTGGTCTCCTTCCTATTGGAAAGATGTTGTGAAACTTGAAAGGGTTCAGAAAAGATTTACAAGGATATTGTCAGGGTTGGAGGATCTGAGCTACAGGGAGAGGCTGAACAGTCTGGGACTGTTTTCCCTGGAGCGTCGGAGGCTGAGGGGTGACCTTACAGAGGTTTACAAAATTATGAGGGGCATGGATAGGATAAATAGACAAAGTCTTTTCCCTGGGGTCAGGGAGTCCAGAACTAGAGGGCATAAGTTTATGGTGAGAGGGGAAAGATATAAAAGAGAGCTAAGGGGCAACTTTTTCACTCAGAGGGTGGTACGTGTGCGGAATGAATTGCCAGAGGATGTGGTGGAGGCTGGGACAATTGCAACATTTAAGAGGCATTTGGATGGGTGTATGAATAGGAAGGGTTTGGAGGGATATGGGCCGGGTGCTGGCAGGTGGGACTAAATTGGGTTGGGATATCTGGTTGGCATGGACGGGTTGGACTGAAAGGTCTGTTTCCATGCTGTACATCTCTATGACTCTATGACTCTATAGATAGTACAAGTAGTTCTTCTACAACGCGATAGTGCAACCCCACATTATAGAAAAATCATGCTTTAGAAACAATGCTTAAAGTGTTGGCAATGTAATCATGTTTCAGTCAACATGCATTTTAATAGATTGTGCTTTGGAAACAGTGTCCCCAATTTGTCAATTGCGTTACAGCGAATTCATGTTAACAAAACGCGCATTATAGGAGAATCACCTGCATCAGATGCTGCTGAACAACAGATCAGCACTTGAAATTTCTGATTTCTGCTGCACAAAGATATTGTGCTGGTGTCCATGCTTTTCCATGGATTCCTAGTCTCCATATTTCTAAAATTTAATTCTGTATGTTTGATAATCATCCTTTTTGAATTCATTTTCATACTGGAGGGATACTGAATAGTACTGTACTATTTGCAAGCACACTGTAGTTCAATAATAAGAGAGTTATTGAGATGAAGCATTGAATTTTGATCCATACCTTTGTTCATTGGAACAATGTATCTTTGCATTCTGAACTTTGATAATATGATGCGCTACAATTCCTTGATTTAAATTTTATAATATTTATGTTTTCAAATGTGCCATGAAGCTGAGGTTTGAGCTGCCTACTCCAGAGGATGTAAAGAAATCATATGGTACTATACTGGCAGAGGAGCAGGGGAGATCCTCTCCCACTCCCACTGTCCTGATTAATATTCATCACTGGATGACATCACTAAAAGAATCTATCTAGCCATTACCACATTGCTATTTGTGAAACTTTGCTCTGCACAAATTGGTTGCTGAATTTCCTACATTAGAATGTGACTGACCTCAAAAACACTTCCCTGACCATAAAGGGGAAGCATTGCATCGCTGCACTATTGCTATAATATATAATAAGAAACTGGACTAATATTATGGGAGCCGGGTTCAAATCCTGCCACAGCAGAGCATGGAATTTGAGTTCAACAAAAGTAAAATCTAGAATTAAGAATCTATTGATGACCATGAAACCATTGTCAATTGTTGGAAGAACCATCTGCCTTACTAATGTCCTTAAGGGAAGGAAATCTGCCATCTTTACCTAGTGTGGTCACTTGTGATTCCAAATCTACAGCAATGTGGTGGACTCTCAACTGCCCTCTGAAATGGCCTAGCAAGCCACTCAGTTGTATCAATCGCTACAAAATCTCAACAAAGAAATGAAACTGGACAGACCAACTAGCATTGACCTAGGCACCAGAAAAGACAATGGCAGACACAGCACTGTCGACCCTGCAAAGTCCTCCTTACGGACAGTTGGGGACTAGTGCCAAAATTGAGAGAGTTGTCTCACAAACTAGTCAAGCAACAGGCTGACATAGTCATTCTCATGGAATCATACCTTATAGACAATAACTGGATATATCATGTCCCACTTGCAGGACAGACCCAAGAGTGGTGGGTCCCATAGCTCAAATTCTCCAACCCTGGCAACATCCATATGAATCTTTTCTAAACCCTTTTAAGTTTCACAACATCTTTCCAATAGGAAGGAGACCAGAATTGCATGCAAAATTCCAACAGTGGCCTAACCAATGTCCTGTACAGCCGCAACATGACCTCCCAACTCCTGTACTCAATGCTCTGACCAATAAAGGAAAGCATACAAAGCACCTTCTTCACTATCCTATCTACTTGCGACTCCACTTTCAAGGAGCTATGAACCTGCACTTCAAGGTCTCTTTGTTCAGCTTGAAGAAACACCGAGGATAGTAAGAACTCAACATGTGCTCTTGGTGAGGGAATTCAACGTCCACCACCAACAGTGGCTCAGCAGCAACACTGACTGGGCTGGTTATGTCCCAAAGGACATTACTGCTAGACTGGGTCTGCAGTCGGTGGTGAGGGAAAAACCATACTCAATCACATCCTTACCAATCTGCCAGTTGCAGGTGCTTCTTTCCATGATATTATCAGTAAGAGTGACCACTGCATAGTCCTTGTGGAGATGCAGTCCCACCTTCACATTGAAAATAACCTCCATTGTGTTGTGAGGCACTATCATAATGCTAAATGAGACAGACTTTGAACAAAACTCGCAACTCATGACTGGGCACACACGAGGTACTGTGGATCATCAACAGCAGTAGAATTCTCTCCAAACAATCTGCAATCTCATTTCCCAGCATATTCCCCCACTCAAACTTTACCATCAAACTAGAAAATTATAGAGTCATCGAGTTATACAGCACAGAAACAGATCCTTTGGTCCAACTTGTCCATGCTGACCAAGTTTCCCAAATTTAACCTTTCCTATTCCTATTCATGTACCTGTCCAAAGGTTTTTAAATGTTGCAACTGTACTTGCATCTATCACTTCCTCTGGCAGTTCATTTCACATATGAACAATCGTCTGTGTGAAAAAGTTGCCCCTCGGGTCCCTGTTTAATCTTTCTCTTCTCACCTTAAAAAGTATGCTCCCTAGTTTTGAGCTTCCACATCCTAGGGAAAGGAGTTTTCAGGAGGTTATACCAAGAGCAGCACCAGACATACCTGAAAATGAGGTGTCAACATGGTGAAACTACTAAACAGGCTACTTGTGTGGCAAAGAATATAGGCAGCAATTGATAGACAGAGCTAAGTGACCCAACAACCAGTCAACTAGTGGATCAAGTCTGAACTCTGCAAGACCTGCTATATCCAGTCATGATTGGTGGTGGAAAATTAAACAACTCATTGGAGAAGGAAGCTTCACAAATATCCTGATCCTCAATGATGGAAATGCCCAGCACATTAGTGGGTGGCACGGTGGCACAGTGGTTAGCACTGCTGCCTCACAGCGCCTGAGACCCAGGTTCATTTCCCGACTCAGGTGACTGACTGTGTGGAGTTTGCACGTTCTCCCCGTGTCTGCGTGGGTTTCCTCCGGGTGCTCCGGTTTCCTCCCACAGTCCAAAGATGTGCGGGTCAGGTGAATTGGCCATGCTAAATTGCCCGTAGTGTTAGGTAAGGGGTAAATGTAAGGGTATGGGTGGGTTGTGCTTCGGCGGGTTGGTGTGGACTTGTTGGGCTGAAGGGCCTGTTTCCACACTGTAAGTAATCTAATCTAAAAAAAAAGATAAGGTTGAAGCAATTTCAGCCTGAAGTGCTGAGTGGATGATCCACCTTAGCCTACTCCAGTGGTCCCCAGCATCACAGATACCAGTCTTCAGCCAATTTGATTCACTCCACGTGATATCAAGAAATAGTTGGACACATGGGACACTGCAAAGGCTATGGGTTCTGACATTCCTAGTTAGAGACAAAAAAACTGCAAATGTTGGAATCCAAGGTAGACAAGCAGGAGGCTGGGAGAACACAGCAAGCCAGGCTGCATCAGGAGGTGGAGATGTCAACATTTCGGGTGGAACCCTAAAGAAGGGTTACACCGAAAACATTGACTCCTCCAGCTCTTGATGCAGCCTGGCTTGCTGTGTTCTGACAACACTCCAGCAGTAGTACTAAAGACTTGAACTCCAGAACTTCTTGTTCCCATAGCCAAGTTTTTCCAGTATAGTTACAAGACTGATGTCCACTTGACAATGTGAAAAATCAGCCAGTTTGTCCTATACACAAAAAGCAGTATAAATCCGATCCAATTAATGCCCGATCAATCCACTGTTGATAATCAGTAAAGTGATGGAAAGTGTCATCAACACTGCTATTAAGCAGCACCTGCTCAGCGATGCCCATTTTGGGTTGCATTGGGGATACTCAGCTCTTGACCTCATTACAGCTTTGATTTAAATATGGACCATTGAACTGAATTCCAGAGGTGAGGCAAGAGTGACAGCCCTCGACATCAAGGTCGCATTTGATTGAGTGTGATGTCAAGGAGCCCTCGCAAAATTGAATTCAGTGAGTATCAGGGTGCTGATTAGAGTCATACCTGACACAGAGGAAGATGGTTGTGGTTGTTGGAGGTTCATTACCTCAGCTCCAGGACATCTCTGCAGGAGTTCCTCAACATATCATCCTTGGCCCAACCATCTTCAACTACTTCATCGATGACCTTTCTTCTTCTATAAGGTCAGAAGTAGGCATGGTCATCAATGATTGCACAATGTTCCACACCACTCACAACTCCTCAGATATTGAAGCAGTCCATGCTGAAATGCAACAAGGTCTGGACAATACCTATGCTTTGGCTGACAAATGGCAAGCAACATTCTCACCTCACAAATGTCGGATGATGACCACCTGCAATAAGAGACAATCTAACCACTGCACCTGCACATTCAGTGGTGTAACTGTCACTAACTTCTTCCACTATCAACATTTTGTGGTTACCATTAAGCAGAAATCTAACTGGACTCGACATATAAATATAGTGGTGACATGAGCAGGTCAGATGTTCTGAATATTGTGGCAAGTAAGTCACTTCCTGCCTCGTCAAAGCCTGTCCACCATCTACAAGGCACGTCAGGAGTGTGATGGAATATTCCCCACTTAGATTACCTAGATTACATCTCTTCCCACCCTGCCTCCTGTAAAAACGCCATCCCATATTCTCAATTCCTATGCCTTCACTGCATCTGCTCCTTGGAGGACCAATTCCAATACCGAACAACCCAGATGGCCTCCTTCCTCAAAGACCGCAATTTCCCCTCAGAAGTGGTTGACAATGCTCTCCACCACATCTCCTCCACTTCCCGCTCTTCCGCCCTTGAACCTTGCCCCTCCAATCGCCACCAGGACAGAAACCCACTAGTCCTCACCTACCACCCCACCAACCTCCAGATCCATCGGATCGTACTTCGTCATTTCTGCCATCTCCAAATGTATCCCACTACCAAGGATATATTTCCCTCCCCACCCCTATCAGCGTACTGGAAAGACCATTCCCTCCGTGACTCCCATGTCAGATCCACACCCCCCACCAACCCAACCTCCACTCCCGGC